>NC_061511.1:103260371-103431438 GCF_022539505.1 Lolium rigidum
CATTCGTCTAATCGTAGAGAGGTGAGAGAAGCGCATAAATCCAACAGCTTCTATACTTTCTGCAAACATAACACAGCCAGCGCTTTCCCTTCGCCCATGAAGAAGTGCTTACAAAGGCACTCACCACGAGGTTGTCAAGTTTTAACCATTTATTATTGAAGTTGTGCTAACTTACTACACAAGTTATTATGATTGAAACAACAGTGTAAGTTGTCTATGATCGAGTCATCGGACTCAAGTCGTCCATAACCGCGGACACGGCTATCGATAAGATTGTACACCCTGCGAGGGGTGCCCAAATGTGCCCACACGCACGTTCAACCCACTTACGACGGTGGATATCACGACACGCACTCTCCTTCACTACAACAATGTCCAGGAAGCCACCTAGCTAAGTTAACCCGTATCAAAGTCCGGCCGTGCTCCGAAGCGGACTTAGCTGTTTGCGTCTACGGCTAAGAGGATCAGAGCCCACTAGAGGATGACCTCTTAACAATACGTACCGCATCCTACGAGCGTGCAAGAGACAACGGGGTTACAAGGCACTCACGGCTTCCCCAAAAGTAACATCATATCATCCGAGCACAAAGAACAAGCTTGCACGCCCGGGAGAAACAAACGTTACGAAACTAATTGTGGCCACTGGACAAAGCTGTAGATTCCGGCAGTGGTCGAGGGGAGACCCGGTAAGCATACCCACGTGTGGTTAGAGCGCTCGGCTCTCGAACGTGATAACAAGAACTCGGGGTCCTAAGATATTTAGGAAACGCAAGTGAGCCGTCACAAAACGAGCAGCTGACCCACCGATGCCTCCGCTAAACAAATGTCAACAACTAAAGTAACCATGATTCTTCCCAACATATAACCCGATAAGATAACAATAACGGTAACGAGGTAAAACAGCACTAGCATGCACTACGACTCGCAAGGCAGACCCGAAACCAAACAATAGCCATAGGAGGTGGTGGTGGCAATATGGGCTGCTTGAGGTAACAAGTGGAAGGGACACGTGACAAGAACGCAACTTATGGATAGCATGAGGGAGAACGCAAAATAAAATAGGTGAGCGACTCCTGCAGGGACAGGAGTATAGGGGAAATGCTTGCCTGTTAAAGCTTGCCGAGGAACATCCGGAGCACTTGTCGTATCTCACCACACCACTTCGTAATCCTATCCGGGAAGAAGCAAAGCGCTACAACAACCAACGGATGCACATCTTACTACTACGGATAAATAAGATCCAGCATGATCAAGATGATATGCATGACATGGCAAAGATGGTGCAATGCAACTTATCCCAATTAATCGGAGTCGGAACCCCGGACAAGCAAATTAGGTTGGAGTTGCATTTCTACCGTCAAATTTAAGGGTGGATTAGCATAGCAAACATGGCAGGGGTGAGCTATATCAAAGTTAAATGGAACCGGGACAACATATATATAATATCCCACATATTCCATATGTTACATATTAGGTGGTAATGCAAACTATCACGAAATTATATGATGCATGAAGCAACAGAAAACATGGATGGCATATTCATGTTCTTTACATTTTTCTGAACAACTTTCATATATAGCACATTTTATTTCGAATTATATATTAAAAGATATGATTTATGCAGGAATTTGATATTTTCTGGAATTTCAGCAAAACAGAGATAAGGTTGGGAGTTTTCTCACCCAAGGCAGTAACCTAGCCTGAGCGGCGATTGCGGGACCGGGAGTTGCTGATTGGAGTGATGACTTGGCGGGTTCAGAGGTGGCATTGGTACGATTGGGATCCGGCCGTCATTGAAACATGAACAAAAGGAGAATATAAAAAGGGATATACATTGCATGGATTGGGATTTGACTCCTGGAGCTCACGGGTTGAATTCGGAAGGATCCATACCAGATGGGCTGCCGCAAGTATTTGATCAAGTGCAGCAGCGGAGTTGATAATCCAGAAACGAGAGGAGACACGGACCCGGTGAGCCGCAACGATTTGGCGGCAGATCTGTTTGACATTGATACGAGATCTTTATTTAGTTTTACTTTTCGATTTGAGCAACGGAGGATTTGAGAAAAAATGGTCGTTACTGGCTTGTTCTGGCTTGACATATTTCTGCCACTATTTACATTGCCTCTTAATCTTTCTTTTTTGAGTTCTTTTGAGGCTGAGTTGTTGAAAGAGAGTTTGTACTGATCTGCTTCAATGTTTTAATGGATGTTTGATATCTGTTGAGGGCTGAGCCCAAAGTGGATTATGTAATTTCGAGGTGCACTAATGCTTCTAATGAAAATTAGTAGTGAAGTTTGTATGAAGGAGAGTTTTCAAGTGTAGGAAGAGAAGAAGAATGATGTACTGTAGATGAAGAATGGGAGAAGTCTCAAGCTTGGGGATGCCCATGTCACCCCAAGAAATATCCAAGAGGTACAAGCGCCAAGCTCGGGGATACCAAGGCATCCCCTTCTTCATCAACAAAGTATCGAGGTCAATACTTTCTAGGCGCTATATTTATATTTCTTCATATGCTATGGGTATGTTCTTGAGCGTCTCTATTTTTGTTTTCAGTTTTCTTTTCGTTTTGTTGTTGCAGCATATGGATTGGATCCCAGACTTTTTTGTCTTGGAGAATGACACACTTTCCGTTTTAACATTGCATAGAACAGCTCTGGTTTTCATCTGCTATATGTCTATGCGAGTGTTGTCTTGTGATCTTTAATGCGTTGTGCTTAGCTCTTGTTTTTCAACTCGTATTTTTGTTCATAGGCTTGCTGAGTTTGCTTTGAGTTAGGTATGATTGGCTCTCTGTTCGTTGTTGGATTGTTATCTGTGAGAGTTGTTTCAAATAAGTTGATTGGTGTTGGAGACGAGTAAAATGTTTCATGCTTATAGTGATGCAAAGGATGCTTGTTTAGGCTGTGTGTGACTTTAGCGTATCATGTTGGATGTTATTTTAATCATATGCTTGGCAGTTATTGTTGTCGCTTGTAGTTGTCTCCAAATAGCTGAAGAAGTGCATTTAATGTGCCATTGAAAGAATCATGTGTTGCTTCCACAATCAAGAAAGCATAATATTGTGGTATTCTCCTTTGATGCTTTATTGGGTTGACTTGGCACATGCTTACATCATGTTATGACTACAAACCAGTCACCTAAAGCCTCTGATCGTTAAGTTTTTGACTTGTAATATCACTTTATGCTTTGATGTACTAATGTTTTCTGTCGCTATGCATGATTATGTTGCATCATTGTGCTCTCTTGAGTTGGTCGAACTCGACCGAGTCTTTTGCTAGCACTTCCTGCCTATGCAGGTATGAGGTCTACTCGTGGCATCCAACTCCCAGAAAACCAAAGTCTGCCATTATTGTCCACCCTTTTCCTACCTATATGTGGTATTTCACCGCCACTCCAAAGTGAATTGCTTGTGTGCTACCTTTAAACCTTCAAAGATTATTCACATGTTTTGTGTTTTGTTTTAGCTCATGAGGAAGTGTTGAATGCTTTATCATCTTTTTCATGTTTGTTATGGCTTCACACTTTGACTAGCATGCACAATGTGCTTTGGTCCTTAATATTTACCAAAGAGCGAGCGCGGGTGCCTGCCCACTAAATATAAATTGAACCAATAATCTAAATCTCACACTATGTGCTTGAGAAATCATGAACTTAGCTTGTTTAAACAAAGGAGAAGAGGAACTTTATTGTTCTCTCTATGGGAGCCGCTCTTGAAGCCATTAAACATGAAAGGATGATAGATCATTTGATGCCATTCGTTGACATAGACATACATACCTCTCAAAATATATTTTCAACACCTCTATTGCATTCAAAATAAAAAAGCTCTAGCACATGAGTAATATTGCTTCCCTCTGCGATATTTCTTTTACTTTTATGTTGAGTCTTCATCTTCTTACTTTATGCACCAATTAAGAGGGCATAGTTGTCATTCTCAGGTATAATGTGCATAGTCCCAAAATTTATTATGGATTGATTCATGATTACTGATATTGCTTGTTCTCAATTACTTGTATCTAGTCACCCTTTGAACTTTAAAGGTGTCCTAGCATTTATGTTTACTACTTATAAAGGATAAAGCGCGTTCTACTTTGCTATGTTTTCTCTATGCTAACAAACAGACGGTTGCTTCTTGCAGTTATTCATGATCATTTGTTTGAGTTACTTCTCATGTTGTAACATAGTTTGCTGAGTTCTATTGTTAAGTTATATCTATCATGTCTGTTTGAGTACTTTGATCTCAGCTCACAATGCTTTTACAATAAACTTGATCAAGATTGTGTTGGCTTATATCACCTCAAAAATTATTCTTTGTTATCACTTACCTACTCGGGACGAAGCGGAGTTAAGCAGGGATCAGCGATACGTTGCCAAAGCGTATCTATAATGTTGTATCATGCTTGTTTTACCAGGGTTCTATATGTTTTGTTTTCACTTTGTTGCGCTTCTATGCATTTTCCGGAACTAACCTATTGACAAGACCGTCCAGCGGTGCTAGGTTCCCGGTGTTTCCTACTTGTTTGTATTTCCAGAGAAAAGGTTGTGCAAGAAATATTCTCGGAGTGGGCGAAAACAAAAGCCGAAGTTCCCTGTTTGCATCCAAAATACACAAATTAGAGGCAAAACAATAGCAAAAGTGTTCGGGAAAGTAGATACGTTTTGGACGTATCAGACCGCTACTACGTTTCTTCCGCTATGTATTTTGTATTTGATCTTTAGATCAACTGTTGTTTTAAATTATCATGATATCCCTTGTTGTAAGACGATTATGGTTTGTAATGAATAATGTTCTGTAATATCGACTATTATGTCTCGCAAAAACAATCTTCCTGGGATTGCGATGTATGGCATAATAGGCATCTGAAATTAAAAATCGGGGTGTTGACACCCTTCCACCTATATATTCATCTGTTCGGGAAAAACCTAAAGACCCGAACCTCCATCCACGAAAAGTTCCGTCGCCGCCGCCATCGTCGACCCTAGCTCGGGAGGATTCTGAAGCTCTTCTCGGCACCCTGTCGGAGAGGGAGATCATCACCGGAGGCCTCTACATCACCATGCCCGCCTCCGAAGTGATGCGTGATTAGTTCATCTATTGACTACGGGTCCATAGCAGTAGCTAGATGGTTGTCTTCTCCAATTTATGCTTCATGTTTAGATCTTGTGAGCTGCCTATCATGATCAAGATCATCTTTATGTAATGCTGCATATTGTGTTTGCTGGGATTCGATTAATATTGAATACTATGGTTGAGATTGATTATATACATGTCATTTTTTATTTGTGATCTTTCATGCTCTCCGTTTCTAGTAGATGCTCTGGCCAAGTATTTGCTTGTGACTCCAAGAGGGAGTATTTATGCTCGATAGTGGGTTCATGCCTCTAGTAATCTGGGAGAGTGACAATAACTTCTAAGGTTGTAGATGTGCTATTCCTACTAGGGAGTAAACAACAATGCTTTATCCAAGTATAATTCTATCGTTTACTTTACACACTTTACTTAATGCAATAATCTGTTGCTTGCAACTTAATACTGAAAGGGGTGCGGATACTAACCGGAAGGTGGATTATTAGTAATAGACGCAGTTGGATTACGGTTTATGAATCTTGTTGTAATGCCCAAATGAATCTCATAATAATCATCTTATCATGTATGGTCTTTATTCTATCAATTGCCCAGCTGTAATTTGTTTATCCAGCATGTTATTTATCTTTATGGAGAGACACCTCTAGTGAACTGTGGACCCAAGTCCTTCCTTTTACATAGAAAATACCTATTATTTTTTATTGCCAACTCCCACGGGAATAGCTCTTTTTCTAGCATCCACACTGTTTTCTTTATTTCACTGCAAACAAACATCTCTTTCCACATTATAAGTCTAATCCTTTGTTTTCATCAAAACCAGCGAGATTGACAACCTCACTGTCAGTTGGGGCAAAATATTTTGGTTGTGTTGTGTGCAGGTTCCATGTTGTTGCTGACACCGGTAGTGTGCCCTGCCAAAGTCAGCTACCAACACCTTCAGAAGTGATTTATTTCTCCTACTGGTCGATTAAACCTTGGTTTCTTACCGAGGGAAAATTTGCGGTTGTGCTCATCATACCATCCTCTCGGGGTTTCCCAACTATGTGCTCTGCACAACATCAATGGGTTGTGGAAGCAGCTAGGTACAGGAAAGAGGACGTAGCTGTGTGGCATCAGCGCAGGGTGCCCCCACCAGATCTTGAGGGGTGCGTGGGGAGCCCGGCAAGGGGTGCATCCACCGAATCTCGAGGGACCGTCCGTAGATCTAGCTGAATCGGGATGTTGTCCTCCTTTTCTTGTTCCCTCTTTGATTATGCGATGTCAGTTACTCAAGTTTTTATTATAGGACTTTGATACATCTCAAATGTATCTACTTTTCCAAGCACTTTGCTCAAAGATTTGCTCCGAAATCTCACCTTAGTTGGATAAAACTGCTGAAAGTGACGTTTTTTTAGCAAAAGTCTTCTTTCTGTCTGTTTTCGTAGGAAATAATATCGGGGAATACCAGGGAAGTTTTTCACCAAATAAAGGGACCTGGAGCTTTGGACTAGACGAGAGGGTCCACATGGCTCAAAAGAGCACAGGTGGCGCGCCACCTAGGCCCTTTTGGCCCTCGAACATCTTCTCGCCTCCCCCCTTCATGTGGTGCCTTATATACCCTAAAACCTACTGACGAGTGTGCTCCTCGGCAATTCCCACCTTTTGGGGCTTAGGGTTGACGGAATCCTGCAGGCTGACACGAGATATCGGATACCAAACAGAAAAGGAGAGAGATTTTGTGGTGGCGCACAACTAGTTGTGTTGTGCGCCGCCCCCTACGTAAATGTGCGGGGTTGGTGCGACGGTGCCCCTTCTCCGATCCTCTCTCTAGTAACAAATTTTAAGTAATTAGTTACAAATTTTAGTTTAAATTTTAAGTTAGTTACAAATTTTAGTATACAAAAATTTTAGTTAGTTACAAATTTAAGTTAGTTACAAATTTAAGTTAGTACAAAATTTTAAGTTAGTTACAAATTCATTTAAGTATACAAAATTTTAGTTACAAATTGTAAGTTAGTTACAAATTTTAGTTTAAATTTTAATTAATAGTAAAAAAATGGCCGGCGCCTGGGCCCTCTTGATACGTCTCCGACGTATCGATAATTTCTTATGTTCCATGCCATATTATTGATGATATCTACATGTTTTATGCACACTTTATGTCATATTCGTGCATTTTCTGGAACTAACCTATTAACAAGATGCCGAAGAGCCGATTCTGTCGTTTTCTGCTGTTTTTGGTTTCAGAAATCCTAGTAACGAAATATTCTCGGAATTGGACGAAATCAAGACCCGGGGTCCTATTTTGCCACGAACCTTCCGGAAGACCGAAAGGGATACGAAGTGGGGCGACGAGGCGCCGCCACCATAGGGCCGCGCGGCCGCAGGGGGCCCGCGCCGCCCTATGGTGTGGGCCCCTCGTCGGCCCTCCGACTCGCCCTTCCGCCTACTTAAAGCCTCCGTCGCGAAACCCCCGATGCGAAAAAACCACGATACGGAAAACCTTCCGGAGACGCCGCCGCCAATCCCATCTCGGGGATTCCGGAGATCTCCTCCGGCACCCTGCCGGAGAGGGGATTCATCTCCCGGAGGACTCTACACCGCCATGGTCGCCTCCGGAGTGATGAGTGAGTAGTTCACCCCCGGACTATGGGTCCATAGCAGTAGCTAGATGGTTGTCTTCTCCTCATTGTGCTTCATTGTTGGATCTTGTGAGCTGCCTAACATGATCAAGATCATCTATCCGTAATACTCTATGTTGTGTTTGTCGGGATCCGATGGATAGAGAATACCATGTTATGTTAATTATCAAGTTATTACATATGTGTTGTTTATGATCTTGCATGCTCTCCGTTATTAGTAGAGGCTCGGCCAAGTTTTTGCTCTTAACTCCAAGAGGGAGTATTTATGCTCGATAGTGGGTTCATGCCTGCATTGACACCTGGGACGATGACGGAAAGTTCTAAGGTTGTGTTGTGCTTGTTGCCACTAGGGATAAAACATTGGCGCTATGTCCGAGGATGTAGTTGTTGATTACATTACGCACCATACTTAATGCAATTGTCCGTTGTTTAGCAACTTAATACCGGAGGGGGTTCGGACGATAACCTGAAGGTGGACTTTTTAGGCATAGATGCAGTTGGATGGCGGTCTATGTACTTTGTCGTAATGCCCAATTAAATCTCACTGTACTTATCATGACATGTATGTGCATTGTTATGCCCTCTCTATTTGTCAATTGCCCGACTGTAATTTGTTCACCCAACATGCTTTTATCTTATGGGAGAGACACCTCTAGTGAACCGTGGACCCCGGTCCATTCTTTAATACTTGAAATACAAATCTGTCTGCAATACTTGTTTCTACTGTTTTCTCTGCAAACAATCATCTTCCACACAAGACGGTTAATCCTTTGTTACAGCAAGCCGGTGAGATTGACAACCTCACTGTTTCGTTGGGGCAAAGTACTTTGGTTGTGTTGTGCAGGTTCCACGTTGGCGCCGGAATCTCTGGTGTTGCGCCGCACTACATCCCGCCGCCATCAACCTTCAACGTGCTTCTTGGCTCCTCCTGGTTCGATAAACCTTGGTTTCTTTCGAGGGAAAACTTGCTGCTGTGCGCATCATACCTTCCTCTTGGGGTTCCCCAACGAACGTGTGAAATACACGCCATCAAGCATATTTTCCGGCGCCGTTGTCGGGGAGATCAAGACACGCTGCAAGGGGAGTCTCCACTTCTCAATCTCTTTACTTTGTTTTTGTCTTGCTTTATTTTATTTACTACTTTGTTTGCTGCATTATATCAAAACACAAAAAAATTAGTTGCTAGTTTTACCTTATTTACTGTCTTGTTTGCTATATCAAAAACACAAAAAAATTAGTTACTTGCATTTAGTTTACTTTTGTTATCATGTCTAGCTCTGTACACTGTTACTACTTCACTCGAGGAATTAGTTTTTACTTTTAAACAAGGGGATGAGGAAAGTTTTAAAGATGCTTGGTCCAGGATTTTTACTTCTTATCGTAAACTGAACCTCAAATGACTCTAAGTTTGCTCCTTAGTAATTTTTATTTTGGTCTTATGATTCGCTATAGATATGCCTTGGATGCTCTAGTGGGAGGAGATTTCCTTCATTGTAATGGGGATCAAGCTTTTAATGCCATAAAGAAGTTGGTTGCATGACATGATTCATCTAATAACTTTGATTCAGCCCTTATTTGCATTCATAATAGATTAAACACTCTTGAGACAAGTGCATCTCGCTTAAATGAAAATTATGGATACATTCGTAACCGTCTTGATCAAGTTTTAGTGAACTCTGAACCTTCATTGTGGAAACCTACTATTAAAATTGTCATAGGTGACCAAACTCTTCGTGCTAATTGTGATATTATGACTGAATTTTGCCTAATGCCTAAGGGTATTCATAAATCTTTGAAACTTTGGGAATTCACTGAAGGGGGAGAAGGAATAACTCTTATTGATAACTCTGTTATAATTCCTAAAGGGATAGCTGCGGGTGTGCATACAACCATTCTTGGGGTAACAATATCCATTGATTACCTAGTCATTGAATGCGCAGGAACAGGACACATCACACTCGGAAGATCCCTGCTGAAACTATTGGGAGCAGTCATAGACGTGAGAGAAGGCACCCTAAAATTCACCTCTACACCCGGGGGTAGCCATATATTCCCTAAGCCAAAGAGTAAGGACAAGAAAGGTAAGGGTAAAGCCCAAGGTAATGTCAATGCTCCATCTCTCGATGTCACTTGATATACACTTTCTGCGCCTAGCTGAAAGGCGTTAAAGAAAAGCGCTTATGGGAGACAACCCATATTTTTACTACGGTATTTTTGTTTTATATTTGAGTCTTGGAAGTTGTTTACTACTGTAGCAACCTCTCCTTATCTTAGTTTTATGTTTTGTTGTGCCAAGTAAAGTCTTTGATAGTAAAGTAAGTACTAGATTTGGATTACTGCGCAGTTCCAGATTTCTTTGCTGTCACGAATCTGGGTCTACCTCCCTGTAGGTAGCTCAGAAAATTAAGCCAATTTACGTGCATGATCCTCAGATATGTACGCAACTTTCATTCAATTTGGGCATTTTCATTTGAGCAAGTCTGGTGCCCTAATAAAATCCATCTTTTCGGACTGTTCTGTTTTGACAGATTCTGCCTTTTTATTTCGCATTGCCTCTTTTGCTATGTTGGATGAATTTCTTTGATCCATTAATGTCCAGTAGCTTTATGCAATGTCCAGAAGTGTTAAGAATGATTGTGTCACCTCTGAACATGTGAATTTTTATTGTGCACTAACCCTCTAATGAGTTGTTTCGAGTTTGGTGTGGAGGAAGTTTTCAAGGATCAAGAGAGGAGTATGATGCAATATGATCAAGGAGAGTGAAAGCTCTAAGCTTGGAGATGCCCCGGTGGTTCACCCCTGCATATTCTAAGAAGACTCAAGCGTCTAAGCTTGGGGATGCCCAAGGCATCCCCTTCTTCATCGACAATATTATCAGGTTCCTCCCCTGAAACTATATTTTTATTCCGTCACATCTTATGCACTTTGCTTGGAGCGTCGGTTTGTTTTTGTTTTTGTTTTGTTTGAATAAAATGGATCCTAGCATTCACTTTGTGGGAGAGAGACACGCTCCGCTGTAGCATATGGACAAGTATGTTCTTAGGCTCTACTCATAGTATTCATGGCGAAATTTCTTCTTCGTTAAATTGTTATATGGTTGGAATTGGAAAATGCTACATGTAGTAATTCTAAAATGTCTTGGATAATTTGATACTTGGCAATTGTTGTGCTCATGTTTAAGCTCTTGCATCATATACTTTGCACCCATTAATGAAGAAACACTTAGAGCTTGCTAATTTGGTTTGCATATTTGGTTTCTCTAGAGTCTAGATAACATCTAGTATTGAGTTTTGAACAACAAGGAAGACGGTGTAGAATCTTATAATGTTTACAATATGTCTTTTATGTGAGTTTTTCTGTACCGTTCATCCTTGTGTTTGTTTCAAATAACCTTGCTAGCCTAAACCTTGTATCGAGAGGGAATACTTCTCATGCATCCAAAATACTTGAGCCAACCACTATGCCATTTGTGTCCACCATACCTACCTACTACATGGTATTTATCCGCCATTCCAAAGTAAATTGCTTGAGTGCTACCTTTAAAATTCCATCATTCACCTTTGCAATATATAGCTCATGGGACAAATAGCTTAAAAACTATTGTGGTATTGAATATGTACTTATGCACTTTATCTCTTATTAAGTTGCTTGTTGTGCGATAACCATGTTTCGGGGACGCCATCAACTATTCTTTGTTGAATATCATGTGAGTTGCTATGCATGTCCGTCTTGTCTGAAGTAAGAGAGATCTACCACCTTAATGGTTGGAGCATGCATATTGTTAGAGAAGAACATTGGGCCGCTAACTAAAGCCATGATTCATGGTGGAAGTTTCAGTTTTGGACATATATCCTCAATCTCATATGAGAATAATAATTGTTGCCACATGCTTATGCATTAAAGAGGAGTCCATTATCTGTTGTCCATGTTGTCCCGTATGGATGTCTAAGTTGAGAATAATCAAAAGCGAGAAATCCAAAATGCGAGCTTTCTCCTTAGACCTTTGTACGGGCGGCATGGAGGTACCCCATTGTGACACTTGGTTAAAACATGTGCATTGCAAAGATCCGGTAGTCCAAGCTAATTAGGACAAGGTGCGGGCACTATTAGTATACTATGCATGAGACTTGCAACTTGTAAGATATAATTTACATAACTCATATGCTTTATTACTACCGTTGACAAAATTGTTTCATGTTTTCAAAATAAAAGCTCTAGCACAAATATAGCAATCGATGCTTTCCTCTTTGAAGGACCATTCTTTTACTTTTATGTTGAGTCAGTTCACCTATCTCTCTCCACCTCAAGAAGCAAACACTTGTGTGAACTGTGCATTGATTCCTACATACTTGCATATTGCACTTGTTATATTACTCTATATTGACAATTATCCATGAGATATACATGTTACAAGTTGAAAGCAACCGCTGAAACTTAATCTTCCTTTGTGTTGCTTCAATACCTTTACTTTGATTTATTGCTTTATGAGTTAACTCTTATGCAAGACTTATTGATGCTTGTCTTTAAGTACTATTCATGAAAAGTCTTTGCTTTATGATTCACTTGTTTACTCATGTCATTACCATTGTTTTGATCGCTGCATTCACTACATATGTTTACAAATAGTACGATCAAGGTTATGATGGCATGTCACTTCAGAAATTATCTTTGTTATCGTTTTACCTGCTCGGGACTAGCAGAACCAAGCTTGCGGATGCTGATACGTCTCCGACGTATCGATAATTTCTTATGTTCCATGCCATATTATTGATGATACCTACATGTTTTATGCACACTTTATGTCATATTCGTGCATTTTCTGGAACTAACCTATTAACAAGATGCCGAAGAGCCGGTTGCTGTTTTCTGCTGTTTTTGGTTTCAGAAATCCTAGTAACGAAATATTCTCGGAATTGGACGAAATCAAGACCCAGGGTCCTATTTTGCCACGAACCTTCCGGAAGACCGAAAGGGATACGAAGTGGGGCGACGAGGCGCCGCCACCATAGGGCCGCGCGGCCAGAGGGGGCTCGCGCCGCCCTATGGTGTGGGCCCCTCGTCAGCCCTCCGACTCTGCCCTTCCGCCTACTTAAAGCCTCCGTCGCGAAACCCCTGATGCGAAAAAACCACGATACGGAAAACCTTCCAGAGACCCCGCCGCCAATCCCATCTCGGGGGATTCTGGAGATCTCCTCCGGCACCCTGCCGGAGAGGGGATTCATCTCCCGGAGGACTCTACACCGCCATGGTCGCCTCCGGAGTGATGAGTGAGTAGTTCACCCCTGGACTATGGGTCCATAGCGAGTAGCTAGATGGTTGTCTTCTCCTCATTGTGCTTCATTGTTGGATCTTGTGAGCTTCCTAACATGATCAAGATCATCTATCCGTAATACTCTATGTTGTGTTTGTCGGGATCCGATGGATAGAGAATACCATGTTATGTTAATTATCAAGTTATTACATATGTGTTGTTTATGATCTTGCATGCTCTCCGTTATTAGTAGAGGCTCGGCCAAGTTTTTGCTCTTAACTCCAAGAGGGAGTATTTATGCTCGATAGTGGTTTCATGCCCGCATTGACACCGGGACAGGTGACGTAAAGTTCTAAGGTTGTGTTGTGTTGTTGCCACTAGGGATAAAACATTGGCGCTATGTCCGAGGATGTAGTTGTTGATTACATTACGCACCATACTTAATGCAATTGTCCGTTGTTTAGCAACTTAATACCGGAGGGGGTTCGGACGATAACTCTGAAGGTGGACTTTTTAGGCATAGATGCGGTTGGATGGCGGTCTATGTACTTTGTCGTAATGCCCAATTAAATCTCACTGTACTTATCATGACATGTATGTGCATTGTTATGCCCTCTCTATTTGTCAATTGCCCGTCTGTAATTTGTTCACCCAACATGCTTTTATCTTATGGGAGAGACACCTCTAGTGAACTGTGGACCCCGGTCCATTCTTTAATACTGAAATACAAATCTTCTGCAATACTTGTTTTACTGTTTTCTCTGCAAACAATCATCTTCCACACAATACGGTTAATCCTTTGTTACAGCAAGCCGGTGAGATTGACAACCTCACTGTTTCGTTGGGGCAAAGTACTTTGGTTGTGTTGTGCAGGTTCCACGTTGGCGCCGGAATCTCCGGTGTTGCGCCGCACTACATCCCGCCGCCATCAACCTTCAACGTGCTTCTTGGCTCCTCCTGGTTCGATAAACCTTGGTTTCTTTCTGAGGGAAAACTTGCTGATGTGCGCATCATACCTTCCTCTTGGGGTTCCCCAACGAACGTGTGAAATACACGCCATCACCTCTCTCTCCCTCCTCTCTCCTCATCTCTCTGCATGCAGGCGCCGGCGGCCGTCTCTCTGTGAGTGCGCGCGCGGCTGCGGGGATCGAAGGAGCGGCGCCGGCGGCGGTGCCGGCGGCGCCGGAAAGTAGAGGCGCGCGCGCAGCACGTACACGGGCCAGGGCGCGCCGGGGAGTCGCCCGGCGGCGGAGGACGTACTCGGGACGACGGAGCGCGGCGGAGGCTTCGCGGGACACGACGGCGCCACGGCGGAGGCTTCAATCGGGACGACGGCGCGCGGCGGCCGGCGGGGGAGGATCTTTCGCGCGGCGCGGCGAGCGAGGGCAGCGTACTTCGAGCGCGGCGCCGGCAGCCTGACGGCGCGTCTCGGCGTCTTCGAGAATTCGCGCGGAGATGGAGAATTGCGCGGCCGTTCCACGCTCGCGCGTATATATACGGACCCCCTTTAGTCGTGGTTGGTGTCGCAAACCGCGAGTAAAGGTACTAAAGGGGTACCTTTAGTCGCGGTTAGCCACACCAACCGCGACTGAAGGGTTTTTCGCCGGAATTTTGGTTCCCGCGCGGAAAGACCCTTTAGTCCCGGTTGGCGAGGCCAAACGCGACTAAAGGTGTTTTTCCAAATACTTTTCATTTCAAAATCTTAAAAATACAAATAATATATCAAAAAATTCAGAAAAATAAAACTAATTCATTTCAAAATCTTAAAAATACAAATAATATATCAAAAACTTCAGAAAAATAAAACTAATTCATTTCAAAATCTTAAAAATAAAAATAATATATCAAAAAAATCAGAAAAATAAAACTAATTAATTTCAAAATCTTAAAAATACAAATAATATATAAAAAAATCAGAAAATAAAACTAATTCATTTCAAAATCTTAAAAATACAAATAATATATCAAAAAATTCAGAAAATTAAAACTAATTCATTTTAAAATCTTAAAAATACAAATAATTCTTCCCGCCTCTGTCTTCCTGCCCCCTCTTCCCGCCAGTTCTTCCCGCCTCTGTCTTCCCGTCACCCTCTTCCCGCCAGTTCTTCCCGCCTCTGTCTTCCCGCCCCCCTCTTCCCGCCAGTTCCCGCCTCTGTCTTCCCGCCTTTGTCTTCCCGTCTCTGTCTTTCACAGGCTTGCAGGAAAAAATTCCGAGGCGCAACTTCCGAAGATGTCGTAGGGCGTGTGCACCAACAACATCTTCGAGAAGCTGCGACACGGGAGATTTTCCAACCCTTTACCCAACACTGTTAGAGGAGATGGAGTCTTTCACGGGCTTGCAGGAAAATTTTCCCGACGAGCAACTTCCGAAGATGCCGTAGGGCGTGTGCACCGACGACATCTTCGAGAAGCTGCGCCACGGGAGATTTTCCAACCCTTTACTCCATCCATGGGGATGAAACTCTCCCTACCTGCTAGATTGGCTTGTTCGTCTGCTTGCCAAGGCGTATCGATGCTCCTTTAATAGGCACGGCGCCGCTTCTGCTTTGTCTTGTTCCTCCGACAGGGCGTCGTGCGCTACATGCTTTATCTCATCGAGCAGTGCATCCACCCACGCGTCCTTATCCCGCCGACAGCTTTAGTCACGGGTGCACCCTCCAGCCGGGACTAAAGCTTACCCAAACGTCCTTATCCCA
The DNA here is from genome assembly GCF_022539505.1 of Lolium rigidum. NCBI lineage: Eukaryota > Viridiplantae > Streptophyta > Magnoliopsida > Poales > Poaceae > Lolium > Lolium rigidum. The sequence continues at coordinate 103,276,029 of NC_061511.1, forward strand.
CCGACAGTTTTCTTAGATGACACAAAAACCACCTTTAGTCCCGGTTGCACCCACCAGCCGGGACTAAAGCTTACCCAGACGTCCTTATCCCACTGACAGTTTTGTTAGATGATACAAAACCACCTTTAGTCCTGGTTGCACCCACCAGCCGGGACTAAAGGTTAGATGACCAGCTCTGGATTCCTCTTCTTCCCGCCATTTCTTCCATGTCTTCCCGCCTCTTTCTTCCCGCCTCCTGTCTTCCCGCTCCCATTTTCCCGCCATTTCTCACTACATATATGTATCCCGGCTTGGCCAGCATTATTACATCTCTACAATCTCTCATCACTCTCTCATGGCTTCCACCGTACCCACTCTAAACTACCCTTGCCCACCGGGCTACCGCGTCCCCGCCGGCTGGAGCCTAAGCGCCGGAGGCGTGCCGGTCCCTTCCGTCCCTCAGGGTACTGCGCGTCGGACGGCCATCATGAACCACTACTACCTCGATCTCACGCCGGAGCAGCAGATGAATCCCCGCTGGCATCCTGATAACCAGCATACTTGGGACACCTTCTTCATCAATCGGCATGAGAGGGCGCTCGCCAGGTATGAGGAGGACGTTCTGCCTCCTGGGAACTTCCACGAGTCCGGCCGTCGGCTATGGTGGTATGGCCGGACTCTACAGAGCGTCGTGGACTACATCACGGCCGGCGATATCCCCCGCCCGCGCTACCCTCAGTTCGAGCCACGAGCGCAGCCCGACGACAGAGACGACGACAGCGGGAACTTAGAAGGCGACGACTACCAATACAACGGCGGCGACTATGAAGACTACGAGTATGCATATTATACGCCTAGGCAGGAGTATGACTAAATCACTCCAAATTTCATGTATCATTAGTGGTATCTCGAATCAATCGAATCATTCGAAAATGGACACCAAACACATCACAGATAATATAATTCACATGATCCATTCAACAAAGTTTGGTACAATAAATTATTACACATCATTTCTTCCCTTGTGTTCCTGCTTGCTTACGATTGTGTCGTATCCATGGAGCATCCTCATCATTTAACTTAATGCTTGAGTCAGTGTTCACTTTGAAGGACGGAATTTCACCAAACATATTATAATCTTCTGACATGTATGTCTTGTCCTCCACTCCCACGATGTTTCTTTTACCTGAAAGAACAATGTGGCGCTTTGGATCATCGCATGATGTACTGATCGTTTTCTTATCTTTCCGTTTCCTCGGTTTGCTACTCATGTCCTTCACATAGAAAACCCGAGCGACATCTTTGGCTAGGACGAATGGTTCGTCAAGGTAACCAAGATTGTTGAAATCCACCATTGTCATTCCGTATTGCTCGTCCACCTTTACCCCACCTCCTGTTAGCTTGAACTATTTGCACCGGAACAAAGGGACCTTAAAGGAGGGTCCATAGTCAAGTTCCCATATCTCCTCTATGTAACCATAATATGTAACGTTTTGCCCAGTCTCGGTTGCTGCATCAAAGCGGACACCACTGTTTTGGTTGGTGCTCTTTTTATCTTGGGCGATCGTGTAAAATGTATTCCCATTTATCTCGTACCCTTGGAAAGTCGTTATAGTCGAAGATGGTGTCTTGGCCAACATGTACAGCTGATCTCCAACATCATTGTCATTCACTAAATGTTTTCGCAACCAACTGCCGAAAGTCTCCATGTGGGCCTTTCTAATCCAGGATTCAGGCTTCCCCGGGTTGTCCGAGCGTAAAATATTCTTGTGTTCCTCGAAGTACGGAGCCACCCAGCTGGAATTGGTCAGAACTGTGTGGTGTGCTTCAGTCATAGAATGGCCATCCATACATATCGTTGATTTCCTTCCGATCGTGCCTTTTCCACTTAGTCTTCCCTCGTGCCGTGATTGAGGAAGACCAATCGGCTTAAGGTCAGGAACATAGTCAACACAAAACTCAATTACCTCCTCATTTCCATAGCCCTTGGTGATGCTTCCTTCTGGCCTAGCACGGTTACGAACATATATAGCTTGGCATGAAACCGTGCCGAAGTAGGTGCAGGTGAACGTCTCTTGAGGAAGAGTAACCCTTCTGATTCTTACAGGCAGCACATGGACAGATAACAAAACCCCCTGCTTGTTCGCATTAGCCACTACGAGGAAATCTTTAAAACCCGTAATGAACTCGCCGGAGAGTCGGTTACCGTACATCCATTGCCGATTCATCTGCATTATTATTATATAAAGTATATAATTTGTTAAACTAACTAGCTAGAAATAATATAAATTAAACAATGAACTACACACATGCATATTTTTTCAATGACACATGAAAGGTTCAAGTTGCTAACCGCGATCGAGGAGGAAAAATAAATGAGAAAGCTCAAGTGTGGCTCGGACACTTCATATCATGTTTGTTTCATGCTCTCGGGCATTTCGTCGAACACCTTGTGTGCATAAGAGGAACCAAAAGCAAACCCACCACCCCCTTGTGAATATTGTGAATAGAAGTGGCACCAAATGGCTAAGTGAAGTGTGCTGAGCCGTATTTATAGGGATGGGTCTTTAGTCCGGTTGGCCTGGCCAACCGCGACTAAAGGCCTTCGGGCCAGGCCCGAGGACCTTTAGTCGCGGTTGGCCTGGCCAACCACGACTAAAGCCCCTCCCGTCCACCAGCTGTCGACCGAACCCGCTGGGCCCAGACCTTCAGTCGCGGGTCGTCTCCCGAACCGCGACTAAATGCCCCTTTTAGTCGCGGTTCAATTATTTTGGGGACTAATGGGGACGTATGGAAGCCTTTTTTTCTACTAGTGTATGCAGCTTCTGTGCGGTAGATATTTCAGCAACGTGACGAAGCACCGCTAGTGAAGATGTTCCTTGCAGCACCGATGGGAGCATCAGCAACCACCAACCACCAACGGAAGCATGTTGCATTGGACGTTGTGGGGGATGTTGGACTAAGTTCGGATCGCTGAAGCTGCACCTAGGACTAGCTGCATTGAGGGACACGACCGCTTCATAGCCCTGCTAGTCCCCGGCGAGGCCTAGCACCAACAACCTCCGCTTCAAAACGCCCCGCTCCGGCCACTCACTGCCATGACCTTCGGCGACGGCATGGTTGAGCGGGGCAGCACCGCCGAGCTTCGTATAGACGAATGGTCTGCACCGGTCGCGGTATTGGGGCGACGACGCATGGCTATAGCAGCGGCGGCGCGAGGGGAACTAGGCCTATGGGCTGCGTGAAACGAGGTCGGCGGCCATGGCGACTGTGGCGACGCACGTGTCTGGCTCGGCGGCGGCACACGAGGCTATCGCAGTGGCGGCAGGTGGCTAGAACGCCCAACGCCGGCGGTTCGTGGCTGGAAGAAGGTAATGAAGAGGAAAAGATAAGAAGGAGCGACACGGTGGGGTCCATACATGGGCGGTTTACAGTGACGCTTGATCCACGGAGGATTCAGATCGATCGTACGTCGGACGATCCAAAGGTTGCTAACAACGCAACCTCCGAAGGATCAGAATAATTTTCCCTATTTATTACAAGCGTATGGTAACATTGTAACAATCATGGTAAACTAAAACCAGAATATGAATTAAGGAAAGGAGGAAGTACTTACTATTTGGATTTATGTATTAGCGTATGCACAACAGTAGTACGCAAAAGCATCAGCTCCATCGCCAGCACGAAGTGTAATTGTCTGTCTACACGGATGTGCGTACTACTGTGTTATCATCCATACTGCCACGGCACGTACCTATCTACATCATCCACATTTCATGGGATAGTTTTGAACTCTCCTTCACGGCACGTACTCTGTTTTCTTCTCCTTTAACCTAGAACACATTTCATGGGATAGTTTTGAACTCTCCGTTTCGAGCATCCATACTGCCACCTGGGAGGAGGTTGTTCCGATAGACTGACGGTTTTTCTCCACCATGGCGGTGTTGAACACTGCTATGGTGTCCGCCAGCGCGCCTCCTCCCACGCCTCGTTATCCGCAGCTTCCGGGTCGATGTCGAATTGCGGTGTTCGAGGTGGTGGAGTTGGTGGTGTTTATGCGACGAGAGATGTGCTTGTGGTGGAGAAAGGGGTGCCGGCGGCTGTGGTGGCTACCATTGAGCGGGGGAGATCTTTTATAGACGCTGGTGTCGCCAGAAGAGACAGGAAGATAGCGCGGGAAGAGGCTAGAAGTGGCGGGAAGAAAGCGCGGGAACGAGCGGTGGTGTGCGTACGCCGGCGACGCAAGGAGGCTGCACAGCGCCGACAAGACGTCTCGCCTGCCCCTCCGTCGCCATTAAGGCAAAGCTGCGACGCTTCGTTCGTGAGTCGCTGACGCGTCGGTCCCGTCACTCCCCGCCTCGCATTTCGTTGTATCCGGCGTACCCGGAGCGTCCCCTGTGTAGCGGGGATGGGCTTGGAGCGCCGAACACCGTATTGAGCTACACCGAACGAAAAGTGTATTTAGAACGCGCGGCTAAAAACGATTTTTTATCCGACCCGTCTCAAATCACTTTGGAGCCGCTTTGAAAACGTGGTTGGAGATGCTCAAAGATGTGCGTACTACTGTGTTATCATCCATACTGCCACGGCACGTACCTATCTACATCATCCACTAACTCTGCTTTCTTCTCCTTCAACCTAGAACACATTTCATAGAATAGTTTTGAACTCTCCGTCTCGAGCATCCATACTGCCACCTGGGAGGAGGTTGTTGAGAGAGACTGACGGTTTTTTCTCCCTGGGCGGTGCCTTGTTACGTACATGGTGCGGATGCGTGGGACGCCCTGCATCAGCGGTCGAGCACACTTGGATTCGGCGGACGAGGACAGGTGGGGATCAAGAGTACTCCACGTGGATGCACACACCTACGCACCAACCCGAGCGACCACAACGAAGATGACGAGCCGATAAAAAGGCAGGCAGACCGCAGACGTGCGACGCGACGAGCCGATTCAACAATGGCGATTCTACCTAGGCGACCAAAGCCAACGGGCAAGTAGGACGCGTTGGTAGATAGCAATGGAGATTCGGGAAAGGCCGGTTTAGTTACCCTTGCACTGATTATCATAGCTAGCTAGTCTCTTTTCTAAGTCTAACTACCCACTCAAGAAAATATACTGGATGTAGATCGAGACGAAGTCGTAAAGTGAGAAAGAACACAATAGCAACTCAGTTCGTTAACTTTGGTATAACTTTATACTAAATCGGCAACAATTAATATAAAATGGAGGAAGTATGTTGATTTGCTAGCTTTATTTATTAGTTTGGATTTTTTTTACTGGGTTAGCTAGTGCGTGAAACTTGACATGATATCATTGGAGAGGTCTTGGATTCAAATCTCAGTTTTTGCAATTATTAGAACAGGTTTGTTAGTTCTCGCTCAACCAAGAATTAGCTTAAAGCTCTGCCGACTCTAGCTAGGACTGTTAGATTTGTAATGTCCGTGAGTTGCAGCTGGATTGCATGAGTTTTTCTCTGTGCAAGTAAGTTACAGCTGAGAGAAGCTGCCTCTTGCCATTATTTGATGTGCTGATGATTTGTGCTGGCTAAGAGGTTTTAAGTAGGCTGCTCCAACAACAACAACAACAACAACAATACTAAAGCTTTGTTTTCAAATAAGTGGGGTAGGCTAGATATGAAATAAGAAATAAAAGGAAACCAAAACAAGAACGAGAATGAAAAAAGCGAGTAAACTAAGATTTTCGCACATGAATCGATGATCTTCATGTAGTCCCATCAAAAGTCAAGACTTTAAGAATATTCCAATCCCTTAAGTCTCTTTTTACCGCTTCCACCCGAGTTAAATTTTGTCGTCCTCTATACCTTCTAGTCTTCTCCATATTCCTTAGAATTCCACGGTTAACTGGGGCTTCTGGAGGCCTCCGTTCGATATGCCCAAACCACCTTAGTCGGTGTTGGACAAGCTTCTCATCAATCGGTGCCACCCTTAGTCTATCACGAATTACCTCATTCCTAATCCGGTCCCTTATTTTATGGTCGCACATCCATCATAGCACGCGAATCTATGCGACACTTGTTTGTTAGATGTGTTGTCTTTTAGTTGGCCAACATTCTGACCCATATAGCATCGCCAGCTGCCGTCCTATAGAACTTACATTTTAGCTTCTATGGGACCTTCTTGTCACATAGGATACTAGATGTTTGTCACCACTTCATCCACCCTGCCTTGATCATGTGACAAACATCCTCATCTATATCACCATTACTTTGCAAACATTTCCTTGATCAAGTAAGCTGCTCCCTCATTATAAATTGCTAGGATCGTCCAATATGATTCGTGCATTAAGTGAGTTATAGTTGGGTTGCAACTGAGTTTTTTCTCTGTGCAAGTGAGTCACGACTGAGAGAAAGTGCCGCTAACCATTATTTGATCTGATGATAACTTGTGCTATCTACTGCATGGGACATGATAATATATAGAAATTAGAATAGACACTCGTGCTTCCATCATCGTAATTGCTAAATTTAGAAATGATTTATTTTCTAAACCCTTAGTTCGACTAGTGAAACAATTTACACTGGTAAGTTTGTCTTAGACGGCGGTTCCAAAATAAGAACCCATGTTACTATGTTGGGACAAATGTTTTTGGCCGTACCAATCGACGGATTGCACTATAATGTTTGACAGATTAACTGAGGGTGTCTACAAAGAGAATAGTTCGGAAGTCGGAACAAGGCTTTTTGGTTTCCAATTAAGCGCATTTGCACCGGGCCGGATGAACTGATGACTTTTACACGTATTTCAGACATAGTAATGTTAAAGTGTTAAACAAAGTTAGGGAGCGGAGGTATTTAACTGTTTGTACCAACTAAGAAGTGGGCATGCCACAAAACTACTATCATGCAAGTGTTGCATTAGTGTAGATCGATATTTGGGAGTCTGTCAACCAGTACTATATAATCTGGCAGTAGATATAAACAGTTCACCCAATCTGTTCCACAATATAAAAGTTTCGGCGAACTAAAGTAGTTTGCGTAGTTTGCGAGACACGGAGTATTATATTTTGGTATGGGAGAAGTAGCAATTAATGGTAAATAAAAGTTGTTAAACATGAGAATTAACATGTGGTTGGGTGGTTACGAGGTACTGAAGCCCCTAGCCTACTAGATTCAAACCCTAGATTTAACACTTTGGTGTATCATAAAAGAGAAAATATTCTTTCAGTGGAAGACGATGTTCCCGTCAACAACGAGACGTTTGTGATGACTTAAGACATGCCGGGTCATTTTTTAGATATATCCAGTCTCCTGAAAGTGCTCACAGAGGTAGAGTGCGCATGTGCTTATTCATAGGGGACTGAATCTATACTGTTTTTGAACAAGAAAAAATGATGAAACATGCTAACATGGGATAATATCTTCTCGCGATTAGGCTAATGAGTTGGTCGGGTTATTGGTTTGAGATATAATAAAATATTTAAAGCTTTGAACCTGCCAGGATGTTTGCAGTTGAATGCATGCACTTAGAAAGAGAGGGAGACGGTGAGACGCAACGGAGAGCATATGTGCAGCCGCAGCTACGTACTCGTGTCAAATAATCCGTGCATATATTGCGCACATGTAACTATAGTTGTTCTTACAGTAAGAGAAAACATAATCTGTACTACATGCGCGCAGTACTATAATCCTATCACCCTCGCCGACCAGTCTACCACAATTATACAAGCCTGCAGTTGATCGAAAAACAAAGCCGACATAATGTTTGACGTCTATGGCTTATCCTGCTGCAGTTCATATGGATTAGCTAGCATATATCGAGTCATGTATACGTTTGGTAATGATTAGTCCATGGAGTAACAGATCTGCCTGAAGGTGTCGACGTGCTCGTCATCTAGCGCCATGAACAAGTCGACGCCGCCCTTGGCGGCGCATGATGGCACGAAGATCATAATCCCTTCGATGGGCAGGTCCGGCGGCAGGAAGGCGCATGGTGGGCCGTAGCCAAAGTCGAGGTCGTGGAAGCGGAAGCCGAGCCAGCTGTCCACCTCAAGGTCAGGGCAAAACACCATGCCCGGCGTCGCCGCCGTCGACGCTAGCTCGTCGCCGCCATCTTCGATACAGCCGCGCTCCGCTTCCCCGAAGTCGACGAACGACTGGATGTAGTCGTCGTCGACGCGCGCGACGGCGTCGCGGATGACGGCGACGACCGCGGCGTAGCTGGAGGAGAGGAGGTCCCTGACCTGCATCGTCGGGAACGCCCAGAGCACCATGTTACCAAAGAAGTCCATGGGCACGGGAGGCTTTGCGCGGCCACGGCAGTTGACGGCCACCCTGACGTGCGTGAAGTCGTCCGGCGCAAGGTCCCGCGCCTCCGTGACCTTCTTCCACGCGTGCGCGAGGAGGCACTGGAAGGTGCTGCAGCGCGCGCCGACGCGGGCCTTGAGGCCGGCGACGAACTCGTCCGGGAAGTGCGCCGCGAGGTTCTCGATCCTGTCCATGGGGAGGACCTTGTAGGCGTGGGTGGAGCTGCGCTCGCCCTTGAACTCGATGTTCCGGTGGTCGAACGCCGGCGCCGGCGGGTTGCGGGCGACGACGGTGGCCGAGCGGTCGATGAAGGGCGTGGGGAGGACGGCCGCGTCGGTCCGGACGGCGGCGGCCCAGGCCGTGTAGAAGACGCTCATGGACTGGCCATCGGCGACCTGGTGGTGGCAGGCGGTGCCGATTACCAGCCCGCCGCATGCGTACCTCGTTAGTTGCACGTTGAAGAGCGGCTCGCCCTCACGTTCCTGCAATGCAAGAGCGTTACAAACATGTGTGTTTTACGTGTGGAAGTGACTTTGTTTCGGACGTGTAAATTAAAACACTCTCCTAGCTTGAGCTTCGTACGTACCCTGTCAGCCTTCGGGTAGAGCTCGTTGATGTGCGCGGCCACGTCGTGCGCGAGCGCGTGGGCGAGATCCGCGTCGGCGGTGGCCTCGAGGACGAGCACCCCAGCGTCGTTGAGGTGGAAGCACTTCCTGCCGTGCTCGTCTGAGGCGAACCTCCCAGCGAGGTGCGGGAACCTTGCGACTGCGGCGAGGAGGCCGTCCTTGAGCGCGTCGTTGGTTGGCGCCGGCCCGTTCCAGGCGAAGACGGCCGGGATGTAGCCGTCGGTGGAGGCGCGGTCGAAGACGGTGAGCGGGACCTTCTTTCCGCCACCACGTGCCGACTCCGGCGAGGGCTCGAGCACCGTGCTCCGCGTGATCTCCACCGTCACTGCCATTGCTAGGTTGGAGGCTTGGAGCTGCTTTGATAGTTTTCTACACTGAAGTGTAGTGCTCGGTTTGTTTTGTGGGTTGGATTATGCTCGTCCGTGCATGTGTATATATAGGGCTTTGTATTGTTGGGCCAATTCATGAGGGTGGAGGAGCAGGAAAACGACGAGCAACAACCACGCACGCTGGTTGCCTGGTTGGTCAAAAAATGGAGGTGGCTAACGTTGACTCCACAAGCACCAACCACCGACGGATGTGTGGCTACTAGGTTTTGTAACGGCGCTAAAGTGTCGTTGGTCTCCTGGCAGTGCATGCATGCTATACATTCCCTCCTTACTTTTCCATGTCCATACAACTGTCGTGTTATTCGTCGTCTTCAACCTTGGCCAGCAAGTTTTGTGTGTGTGTGTGTCCAGATAAAGAGTAGAGACTTGGCGGCCTTGGTTTTGGCTGTGAGCTTCGATCGGTTCAGTTTTCTTTTCAAACTCATAATCAAGAGGGACGCGGTATCACGTAGGGACATTACATATATCGACTGACTTACTATGTTTTGTCTATAAGCAGACTATTTTTGGCTATAACTCCAAGTTTTTGGAAACTTTGGTGGCATATGAATCATATCTTATAAATTAACATTGTGTTGACAAAATGTGAAAATGGATATCCCCCCCCCCCCGGGAATAAGTGCTCATTTAGATTTTGTTCTACTCCCTCCTTCCCAGTTTAGGATGCATTAGTTTTAATCAAAGCCAAAATTTATAAAGTTTGACCAACTATATATAAAAACACATTAACTTTCATGATTGCAAATGCATTGTAGTATTAAAATATATTTCTTGATGGTTCTAATAACACTGAATTGATGTTGTATATGTTCATATTTCCAGATCCACCATTTCATGAGCATGATCAACGACGAGGTGCCCCTTGCGCAGCCGGAGAGGAGTGGTGCGCGTCACGCCACCAGTCCATGAAGTCACACCTCAACCCCAAACTGAGGTGGATCGAATCCACGACATCGCCTTATACCATATCGTCCTCGAGAAGGACCATCATGCAAGGATGTGCGACATAACCTCCTCGGACTGGTAGCATAGTGTGCATCTCATTGAGTGAGGTGGAACTTCACCCTAGGGGGAGCCCAAGATTTCCAGCTGAGCCTCCACGATGGTGATACAATTGCTCCTTTTAAGAGGATGTTGTGTCGTGAGCGGGAGGAGTACCTTGCATCCGTTGTCCAACGATAGGTCATCCTATGTGAAACTTATGATAGTTGTACGTCTCTTAGCCTGGTCCATATCTGGAGAATTGTCATCCTTAACCTTGGCCGGAAAGTTTGGTGTACGTCCAGATAAACAATAGAGGCTTCGTCGGTTTAGTTTTGGTTGTTGGATTTGGTCGGTTCACCGTCTTTTCAAACTCATGAATCATAATCAAGGGATGTGGTATAATGTAGGGACATCAATATGTTAGACATATCGACCGAAAGATTAGGGAGTCATGTCACTTTTATATGTCGATGAATTACTATGTTTTGTATATGCAGACTTTTTCCATTATGACTCCAAGTTCTCGAAAAAATTTAGTAGCCTATGACTCATATATCCTATAAACTAACACCATCTTGACAAAATGTGAAAATGGGTTCAGTCTTAGAACAAATGTGTCGACGTAATGGCAACGGGTGTCCCCACAACTCCGGACGTGTGGGTTGAGATGTTGTTCAAGACGATAGGGCATGGAGCGCATGATGCCCTACCATAAGAATACAACGACACGGGAAGCGTTGCGTCGAGGCTAAATACCCCCGAGGCGCGCCGAACCCATTAATCACAGTGGATGCAAGAAGAGCATCCAGACCTACAAGATCTACATGTTCAGAAACGAGAACACCTAGATGAGGGATATGGCTAGGTTGGGCAGGTGAAGCTCATGCGGTAGAACTTCTCAAATATGTCTTAGGCATTGGCCTCAAGATATCTTCAAGGAGATCGCGTGAGGGGACCTCCCCGAAAGGTGCGAATCGTTCCCGGCGGACGGCCCGGGAATCCTTGTTGGAGTACCCGCAATGTCTACGCAACACACCCCTTCAACGACAATACCCCTGGAGAGACGCTTCGTGGGAAGGGCACGGTTTTGTCTCCGTGCCTCGATCGGTCTGCCATATACGTTACCGGGGTGCGGGACGTGTCCACCCCGGGAACGACATGGTCAATACCTGGCACAAGCTTCCTAGTATAGAGGTGGTGGCATCCAATGTCCCTCAGACACAGTGCACCCTGCCACCCTACGCGCGAAAGCAGATCCCTTTCTCGCCGGCCACCACCTGTCTAGTGTAGGTGGCGGGCATGCAGCTAGCCGTGTGGTAACCCTTTGCGCTATAAAGGAGGACCAAGCCTTCTTAGCAAAGGACGGTTAGACATTTGTGGTGGGGTGTGGGGTGGTTGGATAGGTAGCAATGGAGGGAGAAGGAAGAGGGAGTGCAGGCCCCTCAAAACGCGTCCACGCCCTATAATTTCGGCAGGATAGGGGGTGAGGGCATTTTGGGCCGTCTAGCAGGCCCCGTATTCGGGCCGGCCCGTATCAGCGGAATACGGGGCCCATCAAACCCACCCCGCCGCCCCTACAAATACATGGTGTAGGTGCGAGTGGGGCTCCAAACCCTCACTCGCAACCCTAGCACCATCGTGCGTCGCCGCATCCCCGCACACACTCCGGCGAGCAATTCGCAGCCGCATGCCGCAGCATTTGCACCGCCGCCGGCCATGTCCGCACGATGGAGGAGTAGCGTGTCGCCCGCCTCCGGATCGAAGCGATCCCGCTCGCCGGACACGCTCGAGGAGGCATGGCGGCGCCACTGCAAGCTCTCCGCCGCCGGGAGTCGGCGTGCGGCGTGCATGTACGCCGACACCCTCTACGTGCCGCCGAAGCTCCGCGAGTTCGCGGAGGGCGAGCGCTACTACAAGGCCGATCCGTCGCTCAAGCCGATGAGTGGCGGCGATTTCGACAAATGGCTGAGGGATTGGGAGCAGCAGCGCGCGTGGAAAGCGACATGGGAGGAGAGCACCAGCGGTGGAGGAGCGCCACGAACCGGCGAGGAGGAAGAGGAGGCGGAGGAGGGGGAGGACCCCCTCTACTTGCAGGCGGTGGCCGCGTCCATGAAGGATGCCGCTGATGTCTACGTGTGCTTCTATTCTTGTAGACAGTGTTGGGCCTCCAAGAGCAGAGGTTTGTAGAACAGCAGCAGGTTTCCCTTAAGTGGATCACTCAAGGTTTATCGAACTCAGGGAGGAAGAGGTCAAAGATATCCCTCTCAAGCAACCCTGCAATCACGATACTAGAAATCTCTTGTGTCCCCAACACACCTAATACACTTATCAGATGTATAGGTGCACTAGTTCGGCGAAGAGATAGTAAAATACAGGTGGTATGAATGAATATGAGCAGTAGTAACGGCGCCAGAAAAGTGCTTGCTGGCGTGCAGTTGATGGTAGTAATATTGCAGGAAGTAAACATGCAGTAAAACAGTAAACAAGCGGCGATAGCAGTATTTAGGAACAAGGTCTAGGGATCATACTTTCACTAGTGGACACTCTCAACATTGATCACATAAGAGAATAAATAGATAGATGCTAGACTCTACACCCTCTTGTTGGATGATGAACACCACTAACTGTGTAGGATTACACGAACCCTCAATGCCGGAGTTAACAAGCTCCACAATATTCAATGTTCATATTTACATAACCTTAGAGTGCATGACAGATCAACATAACCAAACCAAGTACTAACATAGCATGCACATTGTCACCTTCACACTACGAAAGGAGGAATAGATCACATCAATACTATCATAGCAATAGTTAACTTCATAATCTACAAGAGATCACAATCATAGCCTACGCCAAGTACTACACGATGCACACACTGTCACCATTACACCGTGCATGAGGAATAAACTACTTTAATAACATCACTAGAGTAGCACACAGATAAATTGTGATACAAAACACATTGCAATCATAAAGGGATATAAATAAGCACTTCACTATGCCATTCATAACAGTGAATAAGTATTCTGTGAAATATAGCCTAAGAGACCCACACGGTGCACACACCGTCACCTTTACACACGTGGGACAAGGAGTCTCCGGAGATCACATAAGTAAAACCCACTTGACTAGCATAATGACATCTAGATTACAAGCATCATCATATGAATCTCAATCATGTAAGGCAGCTCATGAGATTATTGTATTAAAGCACATAGGAGAGAGATTAACCACATAGCTACCGGTACAGCCCCGAGCCTCGATGGAGAACTACTCCCTCCTCATGGGAGACATCAACGTTGATGAAGATGGCGGTGGTGTCGATGGAGAAGCCTTCCGGGGGCACTTCCCCGTCCCGGCGGCGTGCCGGAACAGAGACTCCTGTCCCCCAGATCTTGGCTTCGCGATGGCGGCGGCTCTGGAAGGTTTCTCGTACCGTGGTTTTTCCGTATCGATGTTTTAGGTCAGGGACCTTTATATAGGCGAAGAGGCGGAGTCGGAGGGCTGACGGGGCGATGACACAATAGGGGGCGCGGCCCAGGCCCTGGCCGCGCCGCCCTATCATCTGGGCCCACCAGGGCTCCCCTCCGGTGGCTCTCGGGTGTTCCGGAAGCTTCGTGGAAAAATAGGATGCTCGGGCATTGATTTCGTCCGATTCCGAGAATATTTCCTTACTAGGATTTCCGGAACCAAAAACAGCAGAAAACAGGAACTGGCCCTTCGGCATCTCGTCAATAGGTTAGTTCCGGAAAATGCATAAATATGACATATAATGTGTATAAAACATGTAGATATCATCAATAATGTGGCATGGAACATAAGAAATTATCGATACGTCGGAGACGTATCAGCATCCCCAAGCTTAGTTCTCGCTCGTCCCGAGCAGGTAAACGATAACAAAGATAATTTCTCGGAGTGACATGCCATCATAACCTTGATCATACTATTGTAAGTATATGTAATGAATGCAGCGATCAAAACAATGGTAATGACATGAGTAAACAAATGAATCATAAAGCAAAGACTTTTCATGAATAGTACTTTCAAGACAAGCATCAATAAGTCTTGCATAAGAGTTAATTCATAAAGCAATAAATCAAAGTAAAGGTATTGAAGCAACACAAAGGAAGATTGAGTTTCAGCGGTTGCTTTCAACTTATAACATGTATATCTCATGGATATTGTCAATGTAAAGTAATATAACAGGTGCAATATGCAAGTATGTAGGAATCAATGCACAGTTCACACAAGTGTTTGCTTCTTGAGGTGGAGAGAGATAGGTGAACTGACTCAACATAAAGTAAAAGAAAGGCCCTTCGTAGAGGGAAGCAGGGATTAAATCATGTGCTAGAGCTTTTTAAGTTTTGAAACCATATAGAGAGCATAAAAGTAAAATTTTGAGAGGTGTTTATTGTTGTCAACGAATGGTAGCGGGTACTCTAACTACCTTATCAACCAGACTTTCAAGAGCGGCTCCCATGAAGGACGTTATCTCTACCAGCAAGGTAGATCATCCCTCTTCTCTTTTATTTACACATGTACTTTAGTTTAGTTTTTATCTTTTTATTTTTTAGATGACACTCCTCCCAACCTTTTCTTTCTCAAGCCATGGCTAACCGAATCCTCGGGTGCCTTCCAACAATCTCATACCATGGAGGAGTGTCTATTTGCAAAATTAAGTTGCTTACTGATGAATCAGAGCAAAACATGTGAAGAGAATTATTAATGCAAGTTAATTAATCGGGGCTGGGAACCCCATTGCCAGCTCTTTTTGCAAAATTATTGGATAAGCGGATGAAGCCACTAGTCCATTGTGAAAGTCTGTTAGAAGTAAATGACAAGATCGAAAGATAAAACACCACACACTTCCTCATGAGCTATAAAACATTGACACAAATAAGAGATAATAGCTTTTGAATTGTTTAAAGGTAGCACATGAGCAATTTACTTTGGAATGGCGGAGAAATACCATGTAGTAGGTAGATATGGTGGACACAAATGGCATAGTTTTTGGCTCAAGGATTTGGATGCACGAGAAGAATTCCTCTCAATACAAGGATAGGCTAGCAAGGTTGTTTGAAACAAACACAAGGATGAACCGGTGCAGCAAAACATACATAAAAGGCATATTGTAAACATTATAAGACTCTACACCGTCTTCCTTGTTGTTCAAACTCTTTACTAGAAATTATCTAGACCTTAGAGAGACCAATTATGCAAACCAAATTTTAGCAAGCTCTATGTATTTCTTCATTAATGGGTGCAAAGTATATGATGCAAGAGCTTAAACATGAGCACAACAATTGCCAAGTATCAAATTATCCAAGACATTTTATCAATTACTACATGTAGCATTTCCCGTTTCCAACCATATAACAATTAACGAAGCAGTTTCAACCTTCGCCATGAACATTAAAAGCTAAGAACACATGTGTTCATATGAACCAACGGAGCGTGTCTCTCTCCCACACAAGCATTTATTCAAACAAAAACAAAAACAAACAGACGCTCCAAGTAAAGTACATAAGATGTGACCGAATAAAAATATAGTTTCAAGAGAAGAAACCTGATAAATTGTCGATGAAGAAGGGGATGCCTTGGGCATCCCCAAGCTTAGACGCTTGAGTATTCTTGAAATATGCAGGGATGAACCACGGGGCATCCCCAAGCTTAGACTCTTCACTCTTCTTGATCATAGTATATCATCCTCCTCTCTTGACCCTTGAAAACTTCCTCCACACCAAACTCGAAACAAACTCATTAGAGGGTTAGTGCATAATCAAAAACTCACATGTTCGGAGGTGACACAATCATTCTTAACACTTCGGACATTGCACAAAGCTACTGGAAGTCAATGGAACAAAGAAATCCATCCAACACAGCAAAAGAGGCAATGCGAAATAAAAGCAGAATCTGTCAAAACAGAACAGTCCGTAAAGACGAATTTTAAAATGGCACCACACTTGCTCAGATGAAAATTCCCAAATTGAATGAAAGTTGCGTACATATCTGTGGATCACGCACGTAAATTGGCAGATTTTTTTGAGTTACCTACAGAGAATTAGGCCCAGATTCGTGATGCAGGCAAATCTGTTTCTGCGCAGTAATCCAAATCTAGTATCAACCCTACTATCAAAGACTTTACTTGGCACAACAATGCAATAAAATAAGATAAGGAGAGGTTGCTACAGTAGTAACAATTTCCAAGACTCAAATACAAAATAAAAGTACTGTAACAAAATAAACACATGGGTTATCTCCCAAGAAATTCTTTCTTTATAGCCATTAAGATGGGCTCAGTAATTTCAATGATGCACTCCCAAGAAATAAGAGTTGAAGCAAAATAGAGCATCAAGAAGCAAATTCAAAACAAATTTAAGTCTAACATGCTTCCTATGCATAGGAATCTTGTAAATAAACAAGTTCATGAAGAGCAAAGCAACAAGCATAGGAAGATAAAACCAGTGTAACTTTAAAAATTTCAGCATATAGAGAGGTGTTTTAGTAACATGAAAATTTCTACAACCATATTTTCCTCTCTCATAATAATTTTCAGTAGCATCATGAACAAATTCAACAATATAACTATCACATAAAGCATTCTTATTCACATGCATAAAAATATCATTACTCTCCACATAAGCATAATCAATTTTATTAGTTGTAGTGGGAGCAAATTCAACAAAGTAGCTATCATTATTATTCTCATCAAGTGTTGGAGGCATAGTATAATCATAATTAAACTTATCCTCCATAGTAGGCGGCACCAAAAGACCACTATCATTATAATCATCATAAATAGGAGGCATATCATAATCAACATAAACTTTCTCCTCAATACCCGGAGGGCTAAAGAGATCATTCTCATCAAAACCGACCTCCCCAAGCTTAAATTCTTCCATAGCATTAGCAACAATGGTGTTCAAAGCATTCATACTAATAACATTCCCATTAGCATGCATAAGTTCCATGGGTTTTTTAATTTTCTCTTCAAACACATCATGTCCTAATTCAAGATAAAGTTCATAAAGATCTCTCATTTTGTTGTTGTCTTCCATTAAGCCTTACTAGTGTAAAACAAGAGACAAAAAGATGCAATTGCAGGATCTAAAGGAAATAGCTTCGAGCACAAACACAAGGGCAACAGAAAAGTACTCAGTTACCTGGGACCAGAGTATGAGTGCCTTTTACCTTTCCTCCCCGGCAACGGCGCCAGAAAAGTGCTTGATGTCTACGTGTGCTTCTATTCTTGTAGACAGTGTTGGGCCTCCAAGAGCAGAGGTTTGTAGAACAACAGCAAGTTTCCCTTAAGTGGATCACCCAAGGTTTATCGAACTCGGGGAGGAAGAGGTCAAAGATATCCCTCTCAAGCAACCCCGCAATCACGATACAAGAAGTCTCTTGTGTCCCCAACACACCTAATACACTTGTCGGATGTATAGGTGCACTAGTTCGGCGAAGAGATAGTAAAATACAGGTGGTATGAATGAATATGAGCAGTAGTAACGGCGCCAGAAAAGTGCTTGCTGGCGTGCCGTTGATGGTAGTAATATTGCAGGAAGTAAACATGCAGTAAAACAGTAAACAAGCGGCGATAGCAGTATTTAGGAACAAGGCCTAGGGATCATACTTTCACTAGTGGACACTCTCAATATTGATCACATAACAGAATAAATAGATAGATGCTAGACTCTACACCTTCTTGTTGGATGATGAACACCACTAACTGTGTAGGATTACACGAACCCTCAATGCCGGAGTTAACAAGCTCCACAATATTCAATGTTCATATTTAAATAACCTTAGAGTGCATGACAGATCAACATAACCAAACCAAGTACTAACATAGCATGCACATTGTCACCTTCACACTACGAAAGGAGGAATAGATCACATCAATACTATCATAGCAATAGTTAACTTCATAATCTACAAGAGATCACAATCATAGCCTACGCCAAGTACTACACGATGCACACACTATCACCATTACACCGTGCATGAGGAATAAACTACTTTAATAACATCACTAGAGTAGCACACAGATAAATTGTGATACAAAACACATTGCAATCATAAAGGGATATAAATAAGCACTTCACTATGCCATTCATAACGGTGAATAAGTATTACGTGAAATATAGCCTAAGAGACCCACACGGTGCACACACTGTCACCTTTACACACGTGGGACAAGGAGTCTCCGGAGATCACATAAGTAAAACCCACTTGACTAGCATAATGACATCTAGATTACAAGCATCATCATATGAATCTCAATCATGTAAGGCAACTCATGAGATTATTGTATTGAAGCACATAGGAGAGAGATTAACCACATAGCTACCGGTACAGCCCCGAGCCTCGATGGAGAACTACTCCCTCCTCATGGGAGACAAGCAGCGTTGATGAAGATGGCGGTGGTGTCGATGGAGAAGCCTTCCGGGGCACTTCCCCGTCCCGGCGGCGTGCCGGAACAGAGACTCCTGTCCCCCAGATCTTGGCTTCGCGATGGCGGCGGCTCTGGAAGGTTTCTCGTACCGTGGTTTTTCCGTATCGATGTTTTAGGTCAGGGACCTTTATATAGGCGAAGAGGAGGAGTCGGAGGGCTGACGGGGCGATGAAACAATAGGGGGCGCGGCCGAGGCCCTGGCCGCGCCGCCCTATCATCTGGGCCCACCAGGGCTCCCCTCTGGTGGCTCTCGGGTGTTCTGGAAGCTTCGTGGAAAAATAGGATGCTGGGCATTGATTTCGTCCGATTCCGAGAATATTTCCTTACTAGGATTTCTGGAACCAAAAACAGCAGAAAACGAGAACCGGCCCTTCGGCATCTCGTCAATAGGTTAGTTCCGGAAAATGCATAAATATGACATATAATGTGTATAAAACATGTAGATATCATCAATAATGTGGCATGGAACATAAGAAATTATCGATACGTCGGAGACGTATCAGCCGCCGACAAGGCTCGGGCGGAGGAAGACGAGGCGGTGCAGGCCATCGCCGCCGTGGAGGAGATGGAGGCGCGGGAGGCCGCCGGCAATGCAATAATCGTCATCCTTGATGACTAGGTCGCTTCGTAGAAGTCGCGATCCAGTAGGATCGCGCAATTTTGTAAAATCCCTATCTATGATCTATCTATGAACGTGATGAACTATCGAAGAATTTTCCCGAGGTTTGTAATTTTCAAAAATACGGGGTGAAATACGGGATTTGTTAGACGGAATGGTTCTTGCGTGAGCTTTTTTTTTATACAGGGCCCTCTACTCGCGTTTTACGGGACAGAAAATAGGGGGTCTGTTAGACATGCTCTAAGAGAAAAACAACTTCAATCAGATCGAGACAAGTAAGACGTAGGGTTTCAACTTGTGCGGCTTAAATCTGGGTAAAAAACCATCATGCATGTGTGTGTTTCGCTCGACCTGAGCTGCAACACCTCACGCTAAAATGTCCCTTTAGACCATCTCCACTCGTTGGGCCTGCTCACGACGAAATCCGGACGAAACAACCGTCGGATTGGACGAAATAAAGTCGTGGGGAGTACCGTATTTCCAGTCGTCCACCCGGAGTTCGGCGGACATAGTTTAAATTCAAACAAACCGTCGTCCCGCGCTAAAAATACGGCCAGTTGATCAGCAAAAAGACCAGCAAAAGGATCAGTCACAGATCGGCGATAGGAGGGAAATTACACGGAAACAGGCTCATCGGCAGTCCCGGCTGGCACGGCGGTGTCCGATGGACCAGTTTCCTCACACGCCGTGGACGAAGCGGCGGCAGTCGAAGACGAAGCAGCGGCAGTCGACGTCGAAGCAGCGGCAGCCGGCGTCAAAGCAGCGGCAGTCGACGGCATAGACGGTGAGGAAGACGAGGTAGGAGCCAGCGGAGACGATGAAGAACTGGCCGGAGTGGGGCGGAGGATGTCGCTGCGGTGGCCCTGGTACCAAATCCTCGTCTCCTCGTCTGACGTGGGCATAACCCTTCGGGTACTCGACATTGCCATACCCGGTGCAAACTATGAAGCTGGACCAGCACAAGGACTCAACAAGCTAGACCTGCACGCGCCTCAACTTGGACTACAAGGAAAGAAGACTCCAATATGAATCCTGCTAGGACTCTTGTAAACCCTAGCTTGGCTGATATATAAAGCCAGGCAGGGGTACCCCTTAGGACACACACAATCATAAACATAATTTTAGAGGCAACACGCCTAGACACCGCAACCCTCGGATTAGAACTAGACTAGATCCAACAACTCGGGGGCTACTTCCATCGGGAGCGCTGGACACGCACCCGATAAAATTACCGGCTCCTCTGGGCCATCATCCGAATCATCGGCTCCTCCTGGGTATCATCCGAATCATCGGCTCCTCCTCGGTATCATCCGAATCATCGGCTCCTCTGGGCCATCATCCAAATCATCAGCTCCTCTGGGCCATCATCTCAATCATCGTCTCCTCAGGGCCATCATCTCAATCATCGGCTCTTCTGGGATATCATCTGAATCATCAACTCCTCTATCTATGGCATCATCAGAGTCATCGGCATCAAGTTCTCGGAACTTGAAAAAGTTTACGGTGTTTGACTTAGCATTTTTTACACCCTGTACATAACTATTTCATATTTATCTACAGGCTCGGGGGCTACTCCCATCGGGAGCGCTTGCCGCGCACCCGATAAAAAATACGGTAACCTCATCAGCAAAGAAGAATAAAGTTGAAGACATCGGCAACAACAATCAAGATCTTCGAGTAGTACAACTTGAGTCTATGCGAGGCTGCAAGCACCCGCCCATAGACTCGGGGGCTACTCCCATCGGGAGCGCTTCGCGCACCCGACAGAAAGCAACTTCGACTCTACATCAAGCACAAGATTCAACAGATGATCAAGACATTCGGCAAAAACAACTTTAGTCTCTGCCCGAAGCTTCACTTCGGCCAGACACTCGGGGGCTACTGACGTGGGCATAACCCTTCGGGTACTCGACATTGCCATACCCGGTGCAAACTATGAAGCTGGACCAGCACAAGGACTCAACAAGCTAGACCTGCACGCGCCTCAACTTGGACTACAAGGAAAGAAGACTCCAATACGAATCCTGCTAGGACTCTTGTAAACTCTAGCTTGGCTGATATATAAAGCCAGGCAGGGGCACCCCTTAGGACACACACAATCAGAAACATAATTTTAGAGGCAACACGCCTAGACACCGCAACCCGCGGATTAGAACTAGACTAGATCCAACAACTCCGCCTATGGCGGCCCCCTGTACTCATATATTCATATAGTGGATTGCTAGCAGGACGTAGCGACCCTCCACCGCGGGGGCGTGAACCTGGGTACGTCGTGTACCGCCTCGCTCCCGGAACTTCCGTCGTCGCCTTTCTCTAAAAACCCAAGCCCCTCATGGTGGGCATTGCCGAGGAACCGCCTCGTCAATTGGCGCCGTCTGTGGGAATTGTGGCGGTTGGATTTCGTCATCCGGACGACATTTTCTTTCGTCATCAACTTTCGCCAGATCGTTTTGGGCTCGACATCAACAATGCCCACGCGTTTACGGGAGACATTGGAGAGCTCTGGCGGCGGATAGATCGTACGCTGCTGTGAAGAAAAAAATTATCAACATGTTGGTACTAGCTGTGTACGTACGCCCTATCTCCAAACGGAACCACGTGAAGAAAAAAGGAACAAAGAAGATAGAAGAAGAAGGGTCGATCAAAGATGCTAGAGCTGCTCCAACTCCGAGGAAAATTGGGTCTTGGCCGGTTTCCTCGCGGAAGCAAGTTCCAGGAAAAGAAAAGAAAGACGTGTGCAGCTTGTTTTGGAATTAGATCAATTACTAAAGGAGGAAAAACAAACGACCGAGAGAGCTGCCACTACCTGCAAGAAGAAGAAAAATTGAAGACAACATTACAGTACATCGGCGGGTCACCAGGCTGCGCAGTCATCCGAAATTTATCAGCGATAAACATCCGATATAAAAATATCAGATCGGGACAAAGCTTCGACTACTCTGTTCGGTCGGCCGCGCCCGTCATCGCGCACTCTTCTTACTCGGGGGCTCGCCTACCGCGGACCCGACATTATGGACCCGATATATTCGGATGCTCACCCGCAGCGGATCAGCTATGTCAACCGCGTCCTCTTCATCGGCCACGTCAGCTAGGCGCCGCGTGGACTATTTCTGTCCGCGGAATTATTTCGGCTGCGCCTGCCGTATGGACTATCTCTGGCCGTGGAATTATTTCGGCTGCGCCTGCCGCATGGACTATCTCTGGCCGTGAAATTATTTCGGCTGCGCCTGCCGCATGGACTATCTCTGGCCGCGGAATTATTTCGGCTGCGCCTGCCGCATGGACTGTCTCTGTCCGGAATTATTTCGGCTGCGCCCGCCGCACAGACTATCTTTGGCCGTGCAACTATTTCGACTGCGCCTGCAAAACTAAGTGTTCCTCTTTCTTTCGCCACACCCGATGATTGGGAAGGCGCCATTACATCGTTACCTCCAGTACTCTCGTTTACTCGGTGGATTTATTTTCCCCGAATCAGTGGATTTATTTTCTCCATCATCTATGATTACTCGACGGACTTATCTTCTTCGGCTCTGGATATATCTCCTCCCGATGCACTCTTGGGTTGGTGGATTCATCATCTGGAATATTCAATGGATATCATCTTATTTAATATCGACCAGATGCGATCCCATCGGGAGCGCTGGAATTACTCGGGGGATCCTGGAATATCTTCGAGCTATTGCGGTTACTCCCATCGGGAGCGCCGGTGTATTGGAATTCAAGAAGATATGAAGACTATTACTCCCATCGGGAGCGCCGGTGTGCTGGAATTATTACTCCCATCGGGAGCGCCGGTGTATTGGAATTCGAGAAGATATAAAGACTTCTTATACCTGAAATTATCATCTAAAAGCCTCTGAAAATACGAGTGCTGCAATGGACGGTAATCAACGGGGACCTTGCTCTTTTCCTTTGCTATAGATGCCTCAAAGAGTGCCGCAAATAGCAAGAATCATGAAGCAACGAAGACCTTGATCTTTTCCTTTGCTATAGATGCCTCAAAGAGTGCCGCAAATAGCAAGGATCATGAAGCAACGAAGACCTTGCTCTTTTCCTTTGCTATAGATGCCTCAAAGAGTGCCGCAAATAGCAAGGATCATGAAGAAACGAAGACCTTGCTCTTTTCCTTTGCTATAGATGCCTCAAAGAGTGCCGCAAATAGCAAGGATCATGAAGCAACGAAGACCTTGCTCTTTTCCTTTGCTATAGATGCCTCAAAGAGTGCCGCAAATAGCAAGGATCATGAAGCAACGGGGACCTTGCTCTTTTCCTTTGCTATAGATGCCTCAAAGAGTGCCGCAGATAGCAAGGATCATGAAACACGTACGAAAACGACCCACGGTCAAGACATGCATCGGTTGAAAGCAAAGTTGCACATACAACGGGTTTAGCAAGACCTGCAACACGAGATGATCACTCAAACAATTTGCTGACCAACGAATACACATACGGGCAATTAAGATTTGCTCCTTCAAAATTTTCCAACGGCATTGACACGGTAAAAGTGCATATATATGTACCTACCAAAACACTTACGAACAATGGCATCAACGATGCCCAAAGGTGCATTGAGGATTGCCCCTTGAAATATACAACAATGTGTCAACGGCACCTGAAGAAAACTATAAACATCGGGTTGCTCAACCTGAGTTTATTCACGGTTGCAAGCATCAGTGCCCAGACTCGGGGGCTACTTCCATCGGGAGCGCTGGACACGCACCCGATAAAATTATCGGCTCCTCTGGGCCATCATCCGAATCATCGGCTCCTCCTGGGTATCATCCGAATCATCGGCTCCTCCTCGGTATCATCCGAATCATCGGCTCCTCTGGGCCATCATCCAAATCATCAGCTCCTCTGGGCCATCATCTCAATCATCGTCTCCTCAGGGCCATCATCTCAATCATCGGCACTTCTGGGATATCATCTGAATCATCAACTCCTCTATCTATGGCATCATCAGAGTCATCGGCATCAAGTTCTCGGAACTTGAAAAAGTTTACGGTGTTTGACTTAGCATTTTTACACCCCGTACATAACTATTTCATATTTATCTACAGTGCTCGGGGCTACTCCCATCGGGAGCGCTTGCCGCGCACCCGATAAAAAATACGGCAACCTCATCAGCAAAGAAGAATAAAGTTGAAGACATCGGCAACAACAATCAAGATCTTCGAGTAGTAGAACTTGAGTCTATGCGAGGCTGCAAGCACCCGCCCATAGACTCGGGGGCTACTCCCATCGGGAGCGCTTCGCGCACCCGACAGAAAGCAACTTCGACTCTACATCAAGCACAAGATTCAACGAGATGATCAAGACATTCGGCAAAAACAACTTTAGTCTCCGCCCGAAGCTTCACTTCGGCCAGACACTCGGGGCTATCGACGTGGGCATAACCCTTCGGGTACTCGATATTGCCATACCCGGTGCAAACTATGAAGCTGGACCAGCACAAGGACTCAACAAGCTAGACCTGCACGCGCCTCAACTTGGACTACAAGGAAAGAAGACTCCAATACGAATCCTGCTAGGACTCTTGTAAACTCTAGCTTGGCTGATATATAAAGCCGAGCAGGGGCACCCCTTAGGACACACACAATCGAAACATAATTTTAGAGGCAACACGCCTAGACACCGCAACCCGCGGATTAGAACTAGACTAGATCCAACAACTCCGCCTATGGCGGCCCCCCGTACTCATATATTCATATAGTGGATTGCTAGCAGGACGTAGCGACCCTCCACCGCGGGGGCGTGAACCTGGGTACGTCGTGTACCGCCTCGCTCCCGGAACTTCCGTCGTCGCCTTTCTCTAAAAACCCAAGCCCCTCATGGTGGGCATTGCCGAGGAACCGCCTCGTCATCGTCCATCAGATCCGTGTTCCCGCCCATCAGAAACGCCAAGTCAGTGTTCTTCTTCTTCGCCGCCGTCGTCGTCTTCAGCAGGGCGATCCGGGCGCCTTGGTTGGCGAGCATCTCCCGCCACCTGCCGTCGAACTTGTCGTCCCTCCCGGCGGCGTGCGTCCTCGCGTCGGCCCAGCACTTATCGAACGACGCCTGCAGCCTGTCGGCGGGATTGCCCGTTTTTTTTTGATCTCTTTGAGCTTCTTCTGGCCGAGTTCCGGGCGCCCATCCACCGAGCCAGCCGCCGGAGCGTCGGGGTTGTACTGCTCGGTCTTGCTCTTCGAGAGGGTCTTGCGGGTTTCCGCCCACTTCTCGCACTTCTCGATGCGGGCGTAGACGTTCAGGAACTTGAACGCATGCCAGTGTCGTTGTCCAAAGCACGGCGCAGCTGGGCAAAAAGAGCACGGCGATACGGGTCAGCTCACGACGATCTTCACGGTGCACGGTGATACGTCCCAAACGTATCTATAATTTCTTATGTTCCATGCTACTTTTATGATGATACTCACATGTTTTATACACATTATATGTCATTATTATGCATTTTCCGGCACTAACCTATTGACGAGATGCCGAAGAGCCAGTTGCTGTTTTCTGCTGTTTTTGGTTTCAGAAATCCTAGTAAGGAAATATTCTCGGAATTGGACGAAATCAACGCCCAGGGTCCTATTTTCACACGAAGCTTCCAGAAGACCGAAGAGGATAAGAAGTGGGGCCACGAGGCGGCCACACGCTAGGGCGGTGCGGCCCAGCCCCTGGCCGCGCCGGCCTATTGTGTGGGGCCCTCGTGACGCCCCCTGACCTACCCTTCCGCCTACTTAAAGCCTCCGTCGCGAAACCCCCAGTACCGAGAGCCACGATACGGAAAACCTTCCAGAGACGCAGCCGCCGCCAATCCCATCTCGGGGGATTCAGGAGATCGCCTCCGGCACCCTGCCGGAGAGGGGAATCATCTCCCGGAGGTCTCTTCATCGCCATGATCGCCTCCGGATCGATGTGTGAGTAGTTCACCCCTGGACTATGGGTCCATAGCAGTAGCTAGATGGTCGTCTTCTCCTAATTGTGCTATCATGTTCGATCTTGTGAGCTGCCTATCATGATCAAGATCGTTTATTTGTAATCCTACATGTTGTGTTTGTTGGGATCCGATGGATATTGAATACTATGTCAAGTTGATTATCAATCTATCATATATGAGTTGTTTATGTTCTTGCATGCTCTCCGCTGCTAGTAGAGGCTCTGGCCAAGTTGATACTTGTGACTCCAAGAGGGAGTATTTATTCTCGATAGTGGGTTCATGCCTCCATTAAATGCGGGACGAGTGACGGAAAGTTCTAAGGTTGTGGATGTGTTGTTGCCACTAGGGATAAAACATTGATGCTATGTCCGAGGATGTAGTTATTGATTACATTATGCACCATACTTAATGCAATTGTCTGTTGCTTGCAACTTAATACCGGAAGGGGTTCGGATGATAACCTGAAAGTGGACTTTTTAGGCATAGATGCATGCTGGATGGCGGTCTATGTACTTTGTCGTAATGCCCCGATTAAATCTCATAGTACTCATCATGATATTTGTATGTGCATTGTTATGCCTTCTTTATTTGTCAATTGCCCAACCGTAATTTGTTCACCCAACATGCTATTTATCTTATGGGAGAGACACCGCTAGTGAACTGTGGACCCCGGTCTATTCTTTACATCTGAAATACAATCTACTCGCAATACTTGTTCTTTACTTGTTCTTCGCAAACAATCATCTTCCACACAATACGGTTAATCCTTTGTTCACGAGCAAGCCGGTGAGATTGACAACCTCACTGTTACGTTGGGGCAAAGTACTTTGGTTGTGTTGTGCAGGTTCCACGTTGGCGCCGGAATCCCTGGTGTTGCGCCGCATTACATTCCGCCACCATCAACCTTCAACGTGCTTCTTGGCTCCTCCTGGTTCGATAAACCTTGGTTTCTTTATGAGGGAAAACTTGCTACTCGTCTGCATCACACCTTCCTCTTGGGGTTCCCAACGGACGTGTGTTAATCGCACGCATCAAGCTCTTTTTACGGCGCCGTTGCCGGGGAGATCAAGACACGCTGCAAGGGGAGTCTCCACTTCCAATCTCTTTACTTTGTTTTTGTCTTGCTTTATTTTATTTACTACTTTGTTTGCTGCACTTAAACAAAACACAAAAAAATTAGTTGCTAGTTTTACTTTATTTACTGTCTTGCTCTCCATATTGAAAACACAAAAAATTAGTTACTTGCATTTAGTTTACTTTTGTTATCATATCTAGCTCTGTACCTGTTACTTCTTCACCTGAGGAATTAGTTTTTACTTTTAAACAAGGGGATGAGGAGAGTTTTAAAGATGCTTGGTCCAGAATTTTTACTTCTTATCGTAAAGCTGAACCTCAAATGACTCTAAGTTTGCTCATTGGTAATTTTTATTTTGGTCTTATGATTCGCTATAGATATGCCTTGGATGCTGTAGTGGGAGGATATTTCCTTCATTGCAATGGGGATCAAGATTTTAATGCCATAAAAAAGTTGGTTGCATCACATGATTCAGCTAATAACTTTGATTCAGCCCTTATTAGCATTTATAATAGATTAAACACTCTTGAGACAAGTGCATCTCGATTGAATGAAAATTATAGATATGTTCGTAACCGTCTTGATCAAGTTTTAGTGAACTCTGAACCTTCATTATGGGATCCTACTATTAAAATTGTTATCGGTGACCAAACTCTTCATGCCAATTGTGATATTATGTCTGAATTTTGCCTAATGCCTAAGAGTATTCATGAATCTTTGAAACTTTGGGGATTCGTTGAAGGGGGAGAAGGAATAACTCTTATTGATAACTCTGTTATAATTCCTAAAGGAATAGCTGCGGGTGTGCATACAACCGTTCTTGGGAGAACAATATCCATTGATTATCTTGTTATTGAATGTGCAGGAACAGGACAAATCACACTCGGAAGATCCTCGCTGAAACTATTGGGAGCAGTCATAGATATGGGAGAAGGCACCCTAAAATTCACCTCTACACCCGGGGGTAGACATATATTCCCTAAATCAAAGAGTAAGAAAAAGAACAAGAAAGGTAAAGGTAAAGCCCAAGGTAATGTTGATGCTTCATCTCTTGATAATACTTGATTCACACTTTCTGCGCCTAGCTGAAAGGCGTTAAAGAAAAGCGCTTATGGGAGACAACCCATGTTTTTACTACAGCACTTTTGTTTTATATTTGAGTCTTGGAAGTTGTTACTACTGTAGCAACCTCTCTTTATCTTTATTTTATTGCATTGTTGTGCCAAGTAAAGTCTTTGATAGTAAAGTCAATACTAGATTTGGATTACTGCGTAGAAACAGATTTCTTGCTGTCACGAATCTGGGCAGAATTCTCTGTAGGTATCTCAGAAAAATCTGCCAATTTACGTGCGTGATCCTCAGATATGTACGCAACTTTCATTCAATTTGAGAATTTTCATCTGAGCAAGTTAAGTGCCCCTGTAAAATTCGTCTTTACGGACTGTTCTGTTTTGACAGATTCTGCCTTTTATTTCGCATTGCCTGTTTTGCTATGTTTGATGGATTTCTTTGTTCCATTAACTTTCAGTAGCTTTGTGCAATGTCCAGAAGTGTTAAGAATGATTGTGTCACCTCTGAACATGTGAATTTTTGATTATGCACTAACCCTCTAATGAGTTTGTTTCGAGTTTGGTGTGGAGGAAGTTTTCAAGGGTCAAGAGAGGAGTATGATATACTATGATCAAGAAGAGTGAAAAGTCTAAGCTTGGGGATGCCCCCGTGGTTCATCCCTGCATATTTCAAGAAGACTCAAGCATCTAAGCTTGGGGATGCCCAAGGCATCCCCTTCTTCATCGACAACATTATCAGGTTCCTCTAGTGAAACTATATTTTTATTCAGTCACATCTTATGTGCTTTGCTTGGAGCGTCTGTTTGCTTTAGTTTTTGTTTTGTTTGAATAAAGTCGGATCCTAGAATTCTTTATATTGGAGATATTACGCTCCGATGTTTCGTATGAACACATGTGTTCTTATCTTTATCTTTAATGTTCATTGCAAAAGTTGAACTACCTCATTCATTGATATATGGTTGGAAACGGAAAATGCCGCATGTGGTAATTGGTATAATGTCTTGAATAATGTGATACTTGGCAATTGTTGTGCTCATATAGATCTTGTTTAAGATCTTGCATCATGTACCTTGTATCCATTAATGAATAACTACATAGAGCTTGTTAAAATTTGGTTTGCATGATTGTTCTCTCTAAGTCTAGATATTTTCTGGTTGAGGTGTTTGAACAACAAGGAGACGATGTAAAGTCTTATAATGCTTACAATATGTTTATATGTGAGTCTTGCTGCACCGTTTTATACTTGAGTTTGCTTCAAACAACCTTGCTAGCCTAGCCTTGTATTGAGAGGAATTCTTCTCGTGCATCCAAATACTTGAGCCAAAATCCATGCCATTTGTGTCCACCATACCTACCTACCACATGGTATTTCTCCGCCATTCCAAAGTACATTACTTGAGTGCTACCTTTAAAATTTCCATCCTTTGCCTTTGCAATATATAGCTCATGGGACAAAATAGCCTTAAAAACTATTGTGGTGAAGAATATGTACTTATGTGTCTTATTTCTTAGTAAGTTGCTTGTTGAGCGGTAACCATGTTTCTGGGGACGCCATCAACTCTTTTACCTTTGTTGAATGTCATGTGAGTTGCTATGCATGTTCGTCTTGTACGAAGTAAGGGCGGTTTTCACAATCAAATGGTTTGAGTATGCATACTTGTTAGAGAAGAACATTGGGCCGCTAACTAAAGCCATGAATCATGGTGGAAGTTTCAGTTTGGACATAAAACCTCAATCTCTTACGAGAATATTAATCTGTTGTTGAATGCTTAAGCATTAAAAGAGGAGTCCATTATTTGTTGTCTATGTTGTCCCGGTATGGGTGTCTAAGTTGAAGAATGATCAAAAGCGAGAAATCCAATGCGAACTTTCTCCTTAGACCCTTGTACAGGCGGCATAGAGGTACCCCTTTGTGACACTTGGTTGAAACATATGTTATGCAATGATAATCAGTGTTAACCCAAGCTAATTAGGACAAGGTGCGAGCACTATTAGTATACTATGCATGAGGCTTGCAACTTATAAGATGTCTTATACATAACTCATATGCTTTATTACTACCGTTGACAAAATTGTTTCTTGTTTTCAAAATAAAAGCTCTAGCACAAAAATAGTAATCCATGCTTCCCTCTGCGAAGGGCCTTTCTTCTACTTTATTGTTGAGTCAGTTTACCTATTCTTTCTATCTTAGAAGCAAACACTTGTGTAAACTGTGTGCATTGATTCTTACATGTTTACCTATTGCACTTGTTATATTAATTTGTGTTGACAATTATCCATGAGATATATATGTTGAAGTTGAAAGCAACCGCTGAAACTTATATCTTCCTTTGTGTTGCTTCAATGCCTTTACTAAGAATTTATTGCTTATGAGTTAACTCTTATGCAAGACTTATTGATGCTTGTCTTGAAAGTATTATTCATGAAAAGTCTTTGTTATATGATTCATTTGTTTACTCATTATCTTCATCGTTGCTTCGAATCGCTACATTCATCTCATGTGCTTTACAATAGTATGATCAAGATTATGATAGCATGTCACTTCAGAAATTATCTTTGTTATCGTTTACCTACTCGAGGGCGAGTAGGAACTAAGCTTGGGGATGCTTGATACGTCCCAAATGTATCTATAATTTCTTATGTTCCATGCTACTTTTATGATGAATCTCACATGTTTTATACACATTATATGTCATTATTATGCATTTTCCGGCACTAACCTATTGACGAGATGCCGAAGAGCCGATTCTGTTTTCTCGCTGTTTTTGGTTTCAGAAATCCTAGTAAGGAAATATTCTCGGAATTGGACGAAATCAACGCCTAGGGTCCTATTTTCACACGAAGCTTCCAGAAGACCGAAGAGGATAAGAAGTGGGGCCACGAGGCGGCCACACGCTAGGGCGGCGCGGCCCAGCCCCTGGCCGCGCCGGCCTAATGTGTGGGGCCCTCGTGACGCCCCCTGACCTACCCTTCCGCCTACTTAAAGCCTCCGTCGCGAAACCCCCAGTACCGAGAGCCACGATACGGAAAACCTTCCAGAGACGCAGCCGTCGCCAATCCCATCTCGGGGGATTCAGGAGATCGCCTCCGGCACCCTGCCGGAGAGGGGAATCATCTCCCGGAGGTCTCTTCATCGCCATGATCGCCTCCGGATCGATGTGTGAGTAGTTCACCCCTGGACTATGGGTCCATAGCAGTAGCTAGATGGTCGTCTTCTCCTAATTGTGCTATCATGTTCGATCTTGTGAGCTGCCTATCATGATCAAGATCGTTTATTTGTAATCCTACATGTTGTGTTTGTTGGGATCCGATGGATATTGAATACTATGTCAAGTTGATTATCAATCTATCATATATGAGTTGTTTATGTTCTTGCATGCTCTCCGTTGCTAGTAGAGGCTCCGGCCAAGTTGATACTTGTGACTCCAAGAGGGAGTATTTATGCTCGATAGTGGGTTCATGCCTCCATTAAATCCGGGACAAGTGATAGAAAGTTCTAAGGTTGTGGATGTGCTGTTGCCACTAGGGA
Source organism: Lolium rigidum (assembly GCF_022539505.1). Classification (NCBI taxonomy): domain Eukaryota; kingdom Viridiplantae; phylum Streptophyta; class Magnoliopsida; order Poales; family Poaceae; genus Lolium; species Lolium rigidum. The sequence goes on from NC_061511.1 coordinate 103,307,942, forward strand.
TAAAACATTGATGCTATGTCCGAGGATGTAGTTATTGATTACATTACGCACCATACTTAATGCAATTGTCTGTTGCTTGCAACTTAATACCGGAAGGGGTTCGGATGATAACCTGAAAGTGGACTTTTTAGGCATAGATGCATGCTGGATGGCGGTCTATGTACTTTGTCGTAATGCCCTGATTAAATCTCATAGTACTCATCATGATATTTGTATGTGCATTGTTATGCCTTCTTATTTGTCAATTGCCCAACTGTAATTTGTTCACCCAACATGCTATTTATCTTATGGGAGAGACACCGCTAGTGAACTGTGGACCCCGGTCTATTCTTTACATCTGAAATACAATCTACTGCAATACTCGTTCTTCGCAAACAATCATCTTCCACACAATACGGTTAATCCTTTGTTCACAGCAAGCCGGTGAGATTGACAACCTCACTGTTACGTTGGGGCAAAGTACTTTGGTTGTGTTGTGCAGGTTCCACGTTGGCGCCGGAATCCCTGGTGTTGCGCCGCATTACATTCCGCCACCATCAACCTTCAACGTGCTTCTTGGCTCCTCCTGGTTCGATAAACCTTGGTTTCTTTCTGAGGGAAAACTTGCTACTGTCTGCATCACACCTTCCTCTTGGGTTCCCAACGGACATGTGTTAACTGCACGCATCACACAACTAACTGATGTCTACGTTCCCCCTCCTTTCCTGTAGACAGTGTTGGGCCCCCAAGAGCAGAGGTTTGTAGAACAGCAGCAAGTTTTCCCTTAAGTGGATCACCCAAGGTTTATCGAACTCAGGGAGGAAGAGGTCAAAGATATCCCTCTCATGCAACCACTGCAACCACAAAGCAAGAAGTCTCTTGTGTCCCCAACACACCTAATAGGTGCACTAATTCGGCGAAGAGATAGTGAAATACAGGTGGTATGAATAAATATGAGCGGTAGTAACGGCGTGTAGTTGATGGTGGTAATATGGTAGCGGTAGTAACGCAGCAGTAGTAACGCGATAAAACGAGTAAACAAGCAGCGATAGCGATATTTAGGAACAAGGCCTAGGGATTACACTTTCACTAGTGGACACTCTCAACATTGATCACATAACGAGAATAGATAAATGCATACTCTACACTTTTGTTGGATGATGAACACATTGCGTAGGATTACACGAACCCTCAATGCCGGAGTTAACAAGCTCCACAATAATGCTCATATTTTAGTAACCTTTAGTGTAAGATAGATCAACATAACCAAATAGATCACATCAATACCATCATAGTAATAGTTAACTTCACAATCTACAAGAGATCATGATCATAGCCTACGACAAGAACCACATGGTGCACACACTAGTCACCTTTACACCAATGCGGGAGGAATAGAATACTTTAATAACACATCACTAGAGTAGCACATAGATAAATTGTGATACAAACTCATATGAATCTCAATCATGTAAAGCAGCTCATGAGATTATTGTATTGAGGTACATGGGAGAGAGATGAACCACATAGCTACGGCGAAGCCCTCGGCCTCGGGGATGGATTACTCCCTCCTCATCATGGAGGCAGCGATGGCGGTGAAGATGGCGGTGAAGACGGCGGTGGAGACGGCTCCGGGGGCAATTCCCCGTCCCGGCAGGGTGCCGGAACGAGAGAGTTCTGTCCCCCGAAATTGACTTTCGCGATGGCGGCGGCTGCGGATGGGTTTCCGTCTCGTGGTTCTTTCTGTCGATGTTTTTAGGTCACGACGGCTTATATAGGCGAAGAATCGGAGTCGGAGGGGCCACGGGCTGCCCGGACCATAGGGGCGCGCCCCCACGGCCGCGCCGGGGTGTGGTGTGGTGGCCCTCGTCACCCTTCTCCGGCCGTTCTCGTGTGTTCCGGATGGCTTCGGGAAAATATAGGAATCCCGGGTCTTGATTTCGTCCGATTCCGAAAATATTTCCTTACTAGGATTTCTGAAACCAAAAACAGCGAGAAAACAGCAAGCGGCCTTTCGGCATCTCGTCAATAGGTTAGTTCCGGAAAACGCATAAAAATGATATAAAGTGTGAACAAAACATGTTGGTATTGTCATAAAACAAGCATGGAACATCGGAAATTATAGATACGTTGGAGACGTATCGGCATCCCCAAGCTTAGTTCCTACTCGTCCTCGAGTAGGTAAACGATAAAAGATAATTTACGAGGTGACATGCTACCAACATAATCTTAATCATACTATTGTAAAGCATATGAGATGAATGCAGCGATTCAAAACAATGTTAATGCAATGAGTAAACAATTGAATCATATAGCAAAGACTTTTCATGAATAGTACTTTCAAGACAAGCATCAATAAGTCTTGCATAAGAGTTACTCATAAAGCAATAAATTCTTAGTAGAGACATTGAAGCAACACTATGGAAGATAAAGTTTAAGCGAGTTGCTTTCAACTTGTAACATGTATATCTCATGGATAGTTGTCAATGCAAAGCAATATAACAAGTGCAATAAGCAAGTATGTAAGAATCAATGCACAGTTCACACAAATGTTTGCTTCTTGAGGTGGAGAAAGATAGGTGAAGCTGACTCAACATAAAAGTAAAGAGAATGGTCCTTCAAAGAGGAAAGCATTGATTGCTATATTTGTGCTAGAGCTTTTATTTTTAAAACATGAAACAATTTTGTCAACGGTAGTAATAAAGCATATGAGTTATGTACATTATATCTTACAAGTTGCAAGTCTCATGCATAGTATACTAATAGTGCCCGCACCTTGTCCTAATTAACTTGGACTACCGGATCTTTGCAATGCACATGTTTTGACCAAGTGTCACAATGGGGTACCTCCATGCCGCCTGTACAAAGGTCTAAGGAGAAAGCTCGCATTTTGGATTTCTCGCTTTTGATTATTCTCAACTTAGACATCCATACCGGGACAACATGGACAACGAGATAATGGACTCCTCTTTAATGCATAAGCATGTGGCAACAATTATTATTCTCATATGAGATTGAGGATATATGTCCAAACTGAAACTTCCACCATGAATCATGGCTTTAGTTAGCGGCCCAAAGTTCTTCTCTAACAATATGCATGCTCCAACCATGAAGGTGGTAGATCTCTCTTGCTTCGGACAAGACGGACATGCATAGCAACTCACATGATATCCAACAAAGAATAGTTGATGGCGTCCCCGAAACATGGTTATCGCTCAACAAGCAACTTAATAAGAGATAAAGTGCATAAGTACATATTCAATACCACAATAGTTTTTAAGCTATTTGTCCCATGAGCTATATATTGCAAAGGTGAATGATGGAATTTTAAAGGTAGCACTCAAGCAATTTACTTTGGAATGGCGGATAAATACCATGTAGTAGGTAGGTATGGTGGACACAAATGGCATAGTGGTTGGCTCAAGTATTTTGGATGCATGAGAAGTATTCCCTCTCGATACAAGGTTTAGGCTAGCAAGGTTATTTGAAACAAACACAAGCACGAACTAGTACAGCAAAACTCACATAAAAGACATATTACAAGCATTATAAGACTATACATCGTCTTCCTTGTTGTTCAAACACCTCACTAGAAAATATCTAGACTCTAGAGAAACCACTCATGCAAACCAAATTTTAACAAGCTCTATGTATTTCTTCACTAATAGGTGCAAGGTATATGATGCAAGAGCTTAAATAAGAGCACAACAATTGCCAAGTATCAAGTTATTCAAGACATCATACCAATTACTACATGTGGCATTTTCCAATTCCAACCATATAAAAATGAACGAAGCGAGTTTTAACCTTCGCCATGAACACTAAAAGATAAAGCTAAGAACACATGTGTTCATATGAACCAGCGGAGCGTGTCTCTCTCCCACACAAGCATTTATTCCAACAAAAACAAAAACAAAAACAAAAGCACACAGACGCTCCAAGTAAAGTACATAAGATGTGGCCGAATAAAAATATAGTTTCAAGAGAAGGAACCTGATAATTTGTCGATGAAGAAGGGGATGCCTTGGGCATCCCCAAGCTTAGACGCTTGAGTCTTCTTGAAATATGCAGGGATGAACCACGGGGGCATCCCCAAGCTTAGAGCTTTCACTCTCCTTGATCATAGTATATCATCCTCCTCTCTTGACCCTTGAAAACTTCCTCCACACCAAACTTTAAGCAAACTCATTAGAGGGTTAGTGCATAATCAAAAACTCACATGTTCAGAGGTGACACAATCATTCTTAACACTTCTGGACATTGCTCAAAGCTACTGGAAGGTAATGGAACAAAGAAATCCACCCAACACGGCGAAAGAAGCAATGCGAAATAAAAGGCAGAATCTGTCAAAAACAGAACAGTCCGTAAAGACGAATTTTAAAATGGCACCAGACTTGCTCAAATGGAAAAACTCAAAACTAATGAAAGTTGCGTACATATCTGAGGATCACTCACGTAAATTGGCATAATTTTCTGAGTTACCTACAGAGAATTAGACCCAGATTCGTGACAGACGGCAATGCTGTTTCTGCGCAGCAATCCAAATCTAGCATCAACTTTACCATAGAGACTTTACTTGGCACAAAAACATGATAAGGAGAGGTTGCTACAGTAGTAAACAACTTCCAAGACACAAATATAAAACAAAGTACTGTAGCAAAATAAACACATGGGTTATCTCCCAAGAAGTTCTTTCTTTATAGCCATTAAGATGGGCTCAGCGAGTTTTAATGATGCATTTGCAAGAGATAGTATTTGAAGCAAAAGAGAGCTTCAAGAGGCAAATTCAAAACACATTTAAGTCTAACATGCTTCCTATGAAGAGGAATCTTGTACACAAATGAATTCATGAAGAACAAAGTGACAAGCATAAGAGGATAAAACACGAGTAACTTCAAGATTCTCAACATAAAGAGGGGAAACTTAATATTATTGAAATGCATATAACCATATTTCCCTCTCTCATAATAACTTTCAGTAGCATCATTGATGAAATCCACAATATACCCATCACTTAAAACATTCTTATCATGGTTCATATGCATAGAAGTATCATTAAATTTGGCATAAGAAGAGTTATTCTCATTAATAGTAATTGGAGCAGGATTATTATCAAGAATTTGAACATGGTAAACAAGTTGCATATTAAGGGAATTGTTTTTGGTAACCCAATCATGACTATGACAAGTTTCATAAGGATAGTTAGAACCTATATCATAGCATTCTTTGTAATGATCATCAGAGATCGGAGGCACAGTGTCATCATAAGAAATAGAATAGTTATCTTTCACAATCGGTTTATATGTGTCCACACCATTATTGTTATTAGAAGGAGATGTATCAAGAACATAATGACCAGTAGCTAAAGGATTTTCAAACACCTCTTCCCCAAGCTTAGAGCTTTCTATATCATTATGGGAGGAAGCATGGATAGTACTGACGCTATGGCAATTATTATCATCATTTTCAGAATTAGTTTCCCAGAGATTTGTAATATCAAAAGTAGTGTGCTCATTCAAATCATGATCGCTAATGTATGTAAAGGGCATAGGAAGATCATCGTATTCAGATTCATTGTCACAATAATCATTAGGAGCAACATACTTACGGTTACCTAGCGTTATCTCATTCACGCGGGGATATGCTGTTACCTCTTTCTTTTTATTCCCCTTATTCTTCTTCTTCTTCTTCTTCGTTCCCTTCTTCTTCTTCTTCTCTTCCTTCTCCTCGTTCCCTTCTTTAGGAGGAAGAGGCTTGAAGGGTGGCTTGTCCGCATAACCTGATTTACTTTCAGAAACAATAGAAGAAACTTGGGAGGATCCCTCCTTTTCATTAATTAGTTGAAAACACACAGCGGTCCTATCATATTTTGGCAAGGTGTCATCTTCTAAAATATTTTGTATGTAAGTATTTGTATGGCTATTATCAATGCAATAAGAAAAACACCCATGCAGGACATCATCAATATCAAGATCACTCATATGTAACAAAGAGATTTTTCTCGACAGTTCTTCACACCCCAAAAATAAAGTAAGTTCATCATGCTGATTAGGAGTAATTTCATCATCACAATACAAATTTGCAGCACTCATTGGGTTCAAATTATCATTGGAGGAGCATTGAAAATTAAAATGACCCACTTCATGGCAAACTTCACAAATAAAAGGATAGAGGGCACAAACTTTTTTACCAAGATCATCTAGAGCCCTAAACCACTTTCTAGTTTTTTCATTAGCATGATGGATACAATATTCATCTTTGATTTGATTAATTCCACAAGGTCTATGTATTCCACAAAAATTAACATGCTTATAGGAAATAACATTCTTAGGAGTTTGAGCATGCTCATTACAATAATTAACAACAATTTCATTCTTCATGCAAGCCTCTTTAAAAGGTTCATGATACTTATCAAAATTCTTTTTAGGCAATTCAAAATGAGAAGCAAAGGCTTTATAAAGATTTGCAGCAACTTGAGAGTCAAGACCATAAGTAGCACTCATATTTCGAAATTTATCGGTATCCATAAAAGTTTCAATGCATTCATAATCATAATTTATACCGACTCTTTACCTTTGTCGTTCTCCCAATCTTCGGCGTTCTCCTTAATCCGATCAAGAAGGTCCCTTTTAAACTCTTCTTTGTTGCGCGTGAATGATCCAGAACAAGTAGCATCCAGCAAGGTCTTATCTTGAAAAGAAAGTCTTGCATAGAAATTATCAATGATGATATTACCTGGAAGCTCATGATTGGGGCATTTGAGCATTAAAGACTTCAATCTCTCCCATGCTTGGGCAATACTCTCTCCATCATGAGGCCAGAAATTATATATTCGGTTTCGGTCTTTGTGAATTTCACTTGGAGGATAGAATTTAGAATAAAATAGAGGCACAATATCCTTCCAATCAAGAGAATGCTCATCTTTTAGCGAGTTTATGCCAATGCGCCGCTTTACCAGACAACGACATAGAGAATAATTTCTTCTTCACTTCATCCATAGAGATACCTGCACACTTGAATAACCCGCATAATTCATGCAAAAACAGTAAATGATCTCCCGGATGCACAGTTCCATCCCCTTCATAGCGGTTATCCATAACACGTTCAATAATTTTCATAGGTATTTTATATGGAGATACTTTTAGTAGGTGCATTTAAAATATCACAAGCATCATTAGAGTTATCGCATATGGGAGATAAAGTGTTATCAGAGCAAATTTTCTCACCTAAAGATGGGAAGCTAAAAAGTTCACAAAAACTAGCTTCCCCAAGCTTAGACTTCTCCATAGCATTAGCAGTAATTGCATTCATACTAATAACATCGCTACTAGCATGCAAATGAGGTTCCATTGGTTTTTTAATGTTTGCACCAAACAATTCTAAATCAGGAAAAAGATTAAAAAGCTCACTAAATTTTTTGTTGTTTTCCATTATGCCTAACTAGTGTAAACAAGAAACAAAAAGATGCAATTGCAGGATCTAAAGGAAATAGCTTCGAGCACAAACACAATGGCGCCGGAAAAGTATTGTTACCTGGAACCGGAGTATGAGTGCCTTTTTACCTTTCCTCCCCGGCAACGGCGCCAGAAAATAGCTTGATGTCTACGTTCCCCCTCCTTTCCTGTAGACAGTGTTGGGCCCCCAAGAGCAGAGGTTTGTAGAACAGCAACAAGTTTTCCCTTAAGTGGATCACCCAAGGTTTATCGAACTCAGGGAGGAAGAGGTCAAAGATATCCCTCTCATGCAACCACTGCAACCACAAAGCAAGAAGTCTCTTGTGTCCCCAACACACCTAATAGGTGCACTAGTTCGGCGAAGAGATAGTGAAATACGGGTGGTATGAATAAATATGAGCAGTAGTAACGGCGTGTAGTTGATGGTGGTAATATGGTAGCGATAGTAACGCAGCGGTAGTAACGCAGCATGATAAAACGAGTAAACAAGCAGCGATAGCGATATTTAGGAACAAGGCCTAGGGATTACACTTTCACTAGTGGACACTCTCAACATTGATCACATAACGAGAATAGATAAATGCATACTCTACACTTTTGTTGGATGATGAACACATTGCGTAGGATTACACGAACCCTCAATGCCGGAGTTAACAAGCTCCACAATAATGCTCATATTTTAGTAACCTTTAGTGTAAGATAGATCAACATAACCAAATAGATCACATCAATACCATCATAGTAATAGTTAACTTCACAATCTACAAGAGATCATGATCATAGCCTACGACAAGAACCACATGGTGCACACACTAGTCACCTTTACACCAATGCGGGAGGAATAGAATACTTTAATAACACATCACTAGAGTAGCACATAGATAAATTGTGATACAAACTCATATGAATCTCAATCATGTAAAGCAGCTCATGAGATTATTGTATTGAGGTACATGGGAGAGAGATGAACCACATAGCTACGGCGAAGCCCTCAGCCTCGGGGATGGATTACTCCCTCCTCATCATGGAGGCAGCGATGGCGGTGAAGATGGCGGTGAAGACGGCGGTGGAGACGGCTCCGGGGGCAATTCCCCGTCCCGGCAGGGTGCCGGAACAGAGAGTTCTGTCCCCCGAATTTGACTTTCGCGATGGCGGCGGCTCTGGATGGGTTTCCGTCTCGTGGTTCTTTCTGTCGATGTTTTTAGGTCACGACGGCTTATATAGGCGAAGAATCGGAGTCGGAGGGGCCACGGGCTGCCCAGACCATAGGGGGCGCCCCCCCGGCCGCGCCGGGGTGTGGTGTGGGCCCCCGTCGCCCCTCTCTCGGCCCTTCTCGTGTGTTCGGATAGCTTCGCGAAAATATAAGAATCCCGGGTCTTGATTTCGTCCGATTCCGAAAATATTTCCTTACTAGGATTTACGAAACCAAAAACAGCGAGAAAACAGCAACTGGCCTTTCGGCATCTCGTCAATAGGTTAGTTCCGGAAAACGCATAAAAATGATATAAAGTGTGAACAAAACATGTTGGTATTGTCATAAAACAAGCATGGAACATCGGAAATTATAGATACGTTGGAGACGTATCACTAACCTCGGTGATGCAGGGTCGACGGAGCATACCTTTTGCTCCAATTCGTGGCCGCTTATCGGCCGTTCTTCGACCTCCTCCCGTATGCCGTGCCATTTGCTGCACGCCGTCTGTATGATCCCCCAATGGGTGGCCATTGTCTTGTCTCCCCGGTTCATGATCGTCTTCCTGAAGTAGCGATCGACGAGTTTGCGTTCGTCGAACGCCTGCTGATACGTCTCCAACGTACCTATAATTTCTGATGTTCCATGCTTGTTTTATGACAATACTTACATGTTCTGCTTGCACTTTATAATGTTGTTACCTCTTTCTTTTTATTCCCCTTATTCTTCTTCTTCTTCGTTCTCTTCTTCTTCTTCTTCTCCTCCTTTTCCTCGTTCCCTTCTTTAGGAGGAAGAGGCTTGGGTGGCTTGTCCGCATAACCTGATTTACTTTCAGAAACAATGGAAGAAACTTGGGAGGATCCCTCCTTTTCATTAATTAGTTGAAAACACACAGCGGTCCTATCATATTTTGGTAAGGTGTCATCTTATAAAATATTTTGTATGTAAGTATTTGTATGACTATTATCAATGCAATAAGAAAAACACCCATGCAGGACATCATCAATATCAAGATCACTCATATGTAACAAAGAGATTTTTCTCGACAATTCTTCACACCCCAAAAATAAAGTAAGTTCATCATGCTGATTAGGACTAATTTCATCATCACAATACAAATTTGCAGCACTCATTGGGTTCAAATTATCATTGGAGGAGCATTGAAAATTAAAATGACCCACTTCATGGCAAACTTCACAAATAAAAGGATAGAGGGCACAAACTTTTTTACCAAGATCATCTAGAGCCCTAAACCACTTTCTAGTTTTTTCATTAGCATGATGGATACAATATTCATCTTTGATTTGATTAATTCCACAAGGTCTATGTATTCCACAAAAATTAACATGCTTATAGGAAATAACATTCTTAGGAGTTTGGGCATGCTCATTACAATAATTAACAACAATTTCATTCTTCATGCAAGCCTTTTTAAAAGGTTCATGATAATTATCAAAATTCTTTTTAGGCAATTCAAAATGAGAAGCAAAGGCTTTATAAAGATTTGCAGCAACTTGAGAGTCAAGACCATAAGTAGCACTCATATTTCGAAATTTATCGGTATCCATAAAAGCTTCAATGCATTCATAATCATAATTTATACCTGACTCTATACCTTTGTCGTTCTCCCAATCTTCAGCGTTCTCCTTAATCCGATCAAGAAGGTCCCTTTTAAACTCTTCTTTGTTGCGCGTGAATGATCCAGAACAAGTAGCATCCAGCAAGGTCTTATCTTGAAAAGAAAGTCTTGCATAGAAATTATCAATGATGATATTACCTGGAAGCTCATGATTGGGGCATTTGAGCATTAAAGACTTCAATCTCTCCCATGCTTGGGCAATACTCTCTCCATCATGAGGCCAGAAATTATATATTCGGTTTCGGTCTTTGTGAATTTCACTTGGAGGATAGAATTTAGAATAAAATAGAGGCACAATATCCTTCCAATCAAGAGAATGCTCATCTTTTAGCAGTTTATGCCAATGCGCCGCTTTACCGAGTCAACGACATAGAGAATAATTTCTTCTTCACTTCATCCATAGAGATACCTGCACACTTGAATAACCCGCATAATTCATGCAAAAACGAGTAAATGATCTCCAGGATGCACGAGTTCCATCCCCTTCATAGCGGTTATCCATAACACGTTCAATAATTTTCATAGGTATTTTATATGGGATACTTTTAGTAGGTGCATTTAAAATATCACAAGCATCATTAGAGTTATCGCATATGGGAGATAAAGTGTTATCAGAGCAAATTTTCTCCCCTAAAGATGGGAAGCTAAAAAGTTCACAAAAACTAGCTTCCCCAAGCTTAGACTTCTCCATAGCATTAGTAGTAATTGCATTCATACTAATAACATCGCTACTAGCATGCAAATGAGGTTCCATTGGTTTTTTAATGTTTGCACCAAACAATTCTAAATCAGGAAAAAGATTAAAAAGCTCACTAAATTTTTTGTTGTTTTCCATTATGCCTAACTAGTGTAAACAAGAAACAAAAAGATGCAATTGCAGGATCTAAAGGAAATAGCTTCGAGCACAAACACAATGGCGCCGAGAAAAGTACTCGTTACACTGGAACCGGAGTATGAGTGCCTTTTTACCTTTCCTCCCGGCAACGGCGCCGGAAAATAGCTTGATGTCTACGTTCCCCTCCTTTCTCGTAGACGAGTGTTGGGCCCCCAAGAGCGAGAGGTTTGTAGAACAGCGGCAAGTTTTCCCTTAAGTGGATCACCCAAGGTTTATCGAACTCGGGGAGGAAGAGGTCAAAGATATCCCTCTCATGCAACCACTGCAACCACAAAGCAAGAAGTCTCTTGTGTCCCCAACACACCTAATAGGTGCACTAGTTCGGCGAAGAGATAGTGAAATACGGGTGGTATGAATAAATATGAGCGGTAGTAACGGCGTGTAGTTGATGGTGGTAATATGGTAGCGGTAGTAACGCAGCAGTAGTAACGCAGCAGTAGTAACGCGATAAAACGATAAACAAGCAGCGATAGCAGTATTTAGGAACAAGGCCTAGGAATTACACTTTCACTAGTGGACACTCTCAACATTGATCACATAACAGAATAGATAAATGCATACTCTACACTTTTGTTAGATGATGAACACATTGCGTAGGATTACACGAACCCTCAATGCCGGAGTTAACAAGCTCCACAATAATGCTCATATTTTAGTAACCTTTAGTGTAAGATAGATCAACATAACCAAATAGATCACATCAATACCATCATAGTAATAGTTAACTTCACAATCTACAAGAGATCATGATCATAGCCTACGACAAGAACCACATGGTGCACACACTAGTCACCTTTACACCAATGCAGGGAGGAATAGAATACTTTAATAACACATCACTAGAGTAGCACATAGATAAATTGTGATACAAACTCATATGAATCTCAATCATGTAAAGCAGCTCATGAGATTATTGTATTGAGGTACATGGGAGAGAGATGAACCACATAGCTACAGCGAAGCCCTCAGCCTCGGGGATGGATTACTCCCTCCTCATCATGGAGGCAGCGATGGCGGTGAAGATGGCGGTGAAGACGGCGGTGGAGACGGCTCCGGGGCAATTCCCCGTCCCGGCAGGGTGCCGGAACAGAGAGTTCTGTCCCCCGAATTTGACTTTCGCGATGGCGGCGGCTCTGGATGGGTTTCCGTCTCGTGGTTCTTTCTGTCGATGTTTTTAGGTCACGACGGCTTATATAGGCGAAGAATCGGAGTCGGAGGGGCCACGGGCTGCCCAGACCATAGGGGGCGCCCCCCCCTGGCCGCGCCGGGGTGTGGTGTGGGCCCCCCCTGGCACCTCTCTGGCCCTTCTCCGGTGCTCTGGAAGCTTCGCGAAATTATAAGATCCCGGAATTGATTTCGTCCGATTCCGAAAATATTTCCTTACTAGGATTTCTGAAACTAAAAACAACGAGAAGACAAGCATCGGCCTTTCGGCATCTCGTCAATAGGTTAGTTCCGGAAAACGCATAAAAATGATATAAAGTGTGAACAAAACATGTTGGTATTGTCATAAAACAAGCATGGAACATCGGAAATTATAGATACGTTGGAGACGTATCACTAACCTCGGTGATGCAGGGTCGACGGAGCATACCTTTTGCTCCAATTCGTGGCCGCTTATCGGCCGTTCTTCGACCTCCTCCTGTATGCCGTGCCATTTGCTGCACGCCGTCTGTATGATCCCCCAATGGGTGGCCATTGTCTTGTCTCCCCGGTTCATGATCGTCTTCCTGAAGTAGCGATCGACGAGTTTGCGTTCGTCGAACGCCTGCTGATACGTCTCCAACGTACCTATAATTTCTGATGTTCCATGCTTGTTTTATGACAATACTTACATGTTCTGCTTGCACTTTATAATGTTTTTATGCGTTTTCCGGAACTAACTTATTAACAAGATGCCACAGTGCCAGTTGCTGTTTTCTGTTGTTTTTGGTTCCAGAAAGGCTGTTCGGGCAATATTCTCGGAATTCGACGAAACGAAGACCCAGGACCTTATTTTTCCCGGAACCTTCCAGAAAGTCAGAGGGGGACCAGAGGGGTGCCAGGGGGCCACCACACAACATGGCGGCGCGGCCCCAGGCCTGGGCGCGCCAGCCTATGAGGGGGAGGCCCCGTGGCCCCTCCGACTCCGACTCTTCGTCTATTTAAGCCGTCCTGACCTAAAACATCGATACCAATTGACGAAACTCCAGAAAGACTGCAGGGGCGCCGCCACCATCGCGAAACTCCAATTCGGGGGACAGAAGTCTCTATTCCGGCACCCTGCCGGGACGGGGAAGTGCCCCCGGAAGCCATCTCCATCGACGCCACCGCCTCCATCATGCTCCGTGAGTAGTTCCCCCATGGACTACGGGTTCTAGCTGTAGCTAGTTGGTATTCTCTCCCCTATGTACTTCAATACAATGATCTCATGAGCTGCCTTACATGATTGAGATTCATCTGATGTAATCGGTGTTGTGTTTGTTGGGATCCGATGGATTGTTACATTATGATTAGTCTATCTATAAAGTTTGTGAAGTTATTGTTGCTGCAATCTTGTTATGCTTAATGCTTGTCACTAGGGCCCGAGTGGCATGATCTTAGATTTAAGCTCTATACTTATTGCTTAGATTGTATCTACAAGTTGTATGCACATGTCTATGTCCAGAACCAAAGGCCCCAAAGTGACGTAAATTGGGACAACTGGAGGGGAAGGCTTAGATATGAGGATCACATGTTTTCACGGAGTGTTAATGCTTTGCTCCAGTGCTCTATTAAAAGGAGTACCTTAATTTTCAGTAGATTCGCTAGAGGCCCGGTGATACGTCCAATTTGCATCACTATTTTATATCATAATTTGCTATTATTCATTGATATATTTCATATTGGGACACAATACTTATGTTATTTCATCTATTTTGCATGTTTCATGATTATTTGGAGATCGCGCACCGGAGCCAGGATTCTGCTGGAAAAAGCACCGTCAAGATGCCATATTTCGGAAGATCAACTGTGGAAGGAAATTACACCAAAAATCCTATTTTTCCAGATGACAGAGAGAGCCAGAAGGGGGAGCTGAGAAGACCCAAGGTGGGCCCAGACCACAGGCCGGCGCGGCCCATGGCCTGGCCGCGCCACCTTGTGGTGTGGGGGCCCCACAGCCCCTTTCGCCTCCTTTTCTTCGCGAAACCCTTCGTCCCGAAAACCTAAGCTCCGGAGGGTACGTCGCGAAGAGTCACAGCCGCCTCTGCGGGGCGGAGAACACCAGAGAGAAAAGAGCTCTCCGGCGGGCAGGAATCCGCCGGGGAAATTCCCTCCCGGAGGGGGAATCGACGCCATCGTCACCGCCATCGAGCTGGACATCATCTCCATCGCCATCACCATCATCTTCATCATCATCACCGCCATCTCCACCGCAGCACCTCATCGCCGCTGTAACAATTTGGGTTTGATCTTGATTGTTTGATAGGGGAAACTCTCCCGGTGTTGATTTCTACTTGTTATTGATGCTATTGAGTGAAACCATTGAATCAAGGTTTACGTTCAGATTGTTATTCATCATTATATCACCTCTGATCATGTTCCATATGATGTCTCGTGAGTAGTTCTCTTAGTTCTTGAGGACATGGGTGAAGTCTAAATGTTAGTAGTGAATTGTGGTTGAGTAATATTCAATGTTATGATATTTAAGTTGTGGTGTCATTCTTCTAGTGGTGTCGTGTGAACGTCGACTACACGATACTTCACCATTTATGGGCCTAGGGGAATGCATCTTGTACTCATTTGCCAATTGCGGGGTTGCCGGAGTGACAGAAACCTAAGCACCCGTTGGTATATCGATGCGGGAGGGATCGCGAGGATCTCGAGTTTAAAAGCTGTGGTTAGATTTATCTTAATTACTTTCTTGTAGTTGCGGATGCTTGCAAGGGGTATAATCACAAGTATGTATTAGTCCTAGGAAGGGCGGTGCATTAGCATAGGTTCACCCACACAACACTTATCAAAACAATGAAGATTATTTAGCTATATGTAGCGAAAGCACTAGACTAAAATCACGTGTGTCCTCGAGAACGTTTGGTCATTATAAGTAAACAAACCGGCTTGTCCTTTGTGCTAAAAAGGATTGGGCCACTCGCTGCAATTATTTCTCTCGCATTTTACTTACTTGTACTTTATTCATCTGTTACATCAAAACCCCACTGAATACTTGTCACGTGAGCATTTACGGTGAATCCTTCATCGAAACTGCTTGTCAACACCTTCTGCTCCTCGTTGGGATCGACATTCTTACTTATCGAAGATACTACGATACACCCCCTATACTTGTGGGTCATCAAGACTATTTTACGGCGCCGTTGCCGGGAGTGAAGCGCTATTGGTAAGTGGAATTGGTAAGGAAAACCTTTACTGTTTGTGCTGATTTTATTTCTTCCTGCTGCTATAAGTCATTATGGAGAGATCTTCTCTTCAATTTCTATTTGGGAAATCTACTACTACTGCAACGGTAGTGGATGAGGCGCCAGGTGAGGAAGTGATACCATATAAAATACCTATGAAAATTATTGAACGTGTTATGGATAACCGCTATGAAGGGGATGGAACTGTCCATCCTGGTGATCATTTACTTGTTTTTGCATGAATTATGCGGGTTATTCAAATGTGCGGGTATTGCTATGAATGAAGTTAGAAAGAAACTATTCTCTATATCGTTGTACGGTAAAGCGGCGCATTGGTATAAATTGCTTGAAGAATGGTGATTCTCTTGATTGGGAGGACATTGTGCCTTTATTTTATTCCAAATTTTATCCTCCAAGTGAAATTCACAAAGATCGTAACCGCATATATAATTTCTGGCCTCATGATGGAGAAAGTATTGCCCAATCTTGGGGAGATTGAAGTCTTTAATGCTCAAATGCCCATTCATGAGCTTCGGTAATGTTATTATTGATAATTTCTATGCAAGACTTGTCTTTTCAAGATAAGACTTTGCTTGGATACTTCTTGTTCGGATCATTTACACGCAACAAAGAAGAGTTTAAAAGGGACCTTCTTGATCGAATCCAGGAGAATGCTGAAGGATGGGAGAACGACAAGGATAGAGAATCGGGTATAATTTATGATTATAAATGCATTGAAGCTTTTATGGATACTTGATAAATTTCGTAATATGAGTGCTACATATGGTCTTGATTCTCAAGTTGCTGCAAATCTTTATAAAGCTTTTGCCTCTCATTATGAATTGCCTAAGAAGAATTTTGACAAGTATCATGAACCGTATAAAGATAAAATTGATTCATCTATTAATAAATGTGTTGTAGTTGAAGCTAGCTGATCATGTTATTCCTGAAGCTTATATTGAAAAAACTCCTTTCCCTGCTAAAATGAAGGAGTACTCTGTTATAAATAGTGCGGTTCATAAAAGTGAAAAGAAACCTATAGAACACGAAGAACAAATAAAAGTTGAACCTGCTTGTTGCAATAGTTAAAGATCTTGTGACTGAAAATGTGGAGGATGGTCATATTATTTTACGTGAAGATGCTTCTAATATTGTTTCACATCCTAATAAACCCAAACAAGTTAGTGTTCCTATGCTATCCGTTAGAATTGGTGATCATTGCTATTATGGTTTATGTGATATTGGTGCAAGTGTTAGTGCTATTCCTTATGAGCTTTACACGGAGATATTGCACGAAATTGGTTCTTGTGAACTTGAAGATATTGATGTGGTTATTCAGCTGGCTAATAGAGAAACTATTTCTCCAATTGGTATTGTTCGAGATGTGGAAGTTCTATGTGGTAAGATTAAATATCCTGCTGACTTTTTGGTACTTGGTTCTGTTGCTAGTGATTATTGTCCTATCATTTTTGGTAGACCTTTTCTAAATACTTGTGGAGCTATTATAGATTGCAAGAAAGAGAAAATTTTGACTAAATTTGCTTGGTGAATCTTATGAGTTTAACTTCTCTAAATTTACCAAAACTCCTTATAAAGCTGATTTGCCTAGTAATGATTTTAAAATGGAGCGAGTGTGCATCTATTGTTCTTGTTCCTAATAATCCTTTGCGGCAACATTTGGAGAATAGCGAGAGTGAAGTTTTTAGGAAAGAAAGAGATGAGCTTGAGGAGATTTTTCTTCGCCAACCTATTCTCAAGCATGATTTACCGGTGGAAGATTTGGGTACAACACCGCCACCAAAGGAAGATCCTGTTTTTGATTTAAAGCCTTTGCCCGATAATCTTAAATATGCTCATATTGATGATAAGAAAATATATCCTGTTATTATTAGTTCTAAGCTTACGAGTTTGAAGAAGAAAGATTATTGCAAATATTGAAGAAACACCGAGGTGCTATTGGCTATACTCTTGATGACTTGAAGGGGATTTCTCCCTCTATTTGCCAACACGCCATTAATATGGAAGATGATGCGAAGCTCTGTTGTTGAACCTCAGCGTCGTCTAATTCCTAAGATGAAGGATGTGGTAAGAAATGAGGTATTACGACTTCTTGAAGCTGGTATTATATATCCTATTGCTGATAGTAGATGGGTTAGTCCTGTTCATTGCGTTCCTAAGAAAGGAGGAATGACTGTTGTGCCTAATGATAATGATGAGCTCATCCCTCAAAGAGTAGTTGTAGGGTATAGAATGTGCATTGATTTTCGAAAAGTTAATAAAGTTACTAAGAAAGATCATTACCCTTTACCATTTATTGATCAAATGCTAGAAAGATTGTCTAAAAATACTCATTTTTGCTTTCTTGATGGTTATTACGGGTTTTCACAAATTGCTTGTTAAAGCTAAAGATCAAGAGAAAACCACTTTCACTTGTCCCTATGGAACTTATGCTTATAGACGTATGCCTTTTGGTTTATGTAATGCTCCTGCTACTTTTCAAAGATGCATGTCTGCTATTTTTCATGGCTTTTGCGAGAGTATTGTAGAGGTATTCATGGATGATTTTTCCGTCTATGGTAATTCTTTCGATAATTGCTTGCGGAACCTTGATAAAGTTTTGCGAGAGATGTGAAGAAACTAACCTTGTTCTTAATTGGGAGAAATGCCACTTTATGGTTAATGAAGGAATTGTATTGGGACATAAAATTTCCGAGAGAGGTATTGAAGTTGATAGAGCTAAAGTTGAAGCAATTGAGAAGATGCCCTATCCGAGGGATGTTAAAGGTATTCGTAGTGTTCTTGGTCATGCTTGGGTTTTATAGGAGATTTATTAAAGATTTCTCCAAGATTTCAAAGCCTCTTACTAATCTTCTTCAAAAAGATGTACCTTTTGTTTTTGATGATGATTGTAAGGAAGCTTTTGAAACTCTAAAGAAAGCCTTAACAACTGCTCCTGTAGTTGAACCTCCGATTGGAATTTACCATTTGAAATTATGTGTGATGCTAGTGATTTTGCTTGTAGGCGTCTGTTCTTGGACAGCGAGTAGATAAAAAATTAAATGTTATTCATTATGCTAGCAAGACTCTTGATGCTGCTCAAAGAAATTATGCTACAACCGAAAAAGAATTATTAGTTGTAGTCTTTGCTTGTGATAAGTTTAGATCTTATATTGTTGATTCAAAAGTTACGATTCATACTGATCATGCTGCAATTAGATACCTTATGACAAAGAAAGATGCTAAGCCAAGGCTTATTAGATGGGTACTTCTTTTGCAAGAATTTGATTTGCATATTGTAGATAGGAAAGGTGCTGATAATCCTGTTGCTGATAATTTGTCTAGATTGGAAAATATTGCTTATGATCCTGTTCCTGTTAATGATAGTTTTCCAAATGAACAATTGGCTGTAATAAAGGTGAACTCGCGAGATAGTCCTTGGTATGCTGATTATGCTAACTTTATTGTTTCCAAGTACTTGCCTCCAACCTTTTCAGCTCAGCAGAGGAGGAAATTCTTTTATGACTTGAGGCATTATTTTTGGGATGACCCACACTTATATAAAGAAGGAGTGGATGGTATTCTGCGAAGGTGTGTTCCCGAATATGAACAACAAGAGATATTGAGTAAATGTCATGGTAGTGCTTATGGAGGACATCACGCCGGAGATAGAACCGCGCAAAAGGTTCTACAATCAGGTTTTTATTGGCCAACTCTCTTCAAGGATGCGAGAAAGTTTATTTTATCTTGTGACGAATGCCAAAGGGTTGGTAATATCTCCGAGACGTAATGAAATGCCTATGAATTATACTCTTGTTATTGAACCGTTCGATTGTTGGGGATTTGACTTTATGGGACCTTTTCCCTCTTCAGAAGGTAACACTCATATACTTGTTGCTGTTGATTATGTTACTAAATGGGTGGAAGCCATACCTACAAAAAGTGTCGATGGTGAGACCTCTTTAAGAATGCTTTTAGATATTATTTTTCCTAGATTTGGAGTACCTAGATATATTATGACTGATGGAGGTTCTCATTTTATTCATGGAGGTTTTAGAAAAACTCTTGCTAGGTATGGAATTAATCATAGAATTGCTTCCGCTTATCACCCTCAAACTAGTGGTCAAGTAGAATTATCAAATAGAGAGATTAAATCTATTTTGGGAAAGACCGTTAATAAATCTAGAAAGAATTGGGCTAGTAAATTGAAAGAAGCACTATGGGCTTATAGAACTGCTTATAAAAACCCCATGGGAATGTCACCTTATAAAATGGTTTACGGAAAAGCTTGTCATTTACCTTTAGAACTAGAGCACAAAGCTTATTGGGCTGTTAGAGAACTAAATAAAGATCCTAAACTAGCCGGTAATAAGAGGTTGCTGCAATTAAGTTCACTAGATGAATGGAGAAGTGAAGCTTATGAAAATGCTAAACTCTTTAAAGAGAAAGTTAAGAAATGGCATGATAGAAGGATTATCAAAAGAGAGTTTAATATTGGGGATAAAGTCCTATTGTATCGGTCTCGTCTCAGACTCTTTGCGGGGAAATTACTCTCGAAATGGGAAGGACCATATGTTGTTGAGGAGGTGTATCGTTCAGGAGCAATTAAAATTAGCTCTCTCCAAGGCAATGCTACGCAAGTGGTGAATGGACAAAGACTCAAGCATTATATCTCGGGTGATTCTTATAATGTTGATGTTGATATTATTCAAGTGGAAACACCGGAGGCTTTCATCAAAGGACAAATTGACGAGTCCGCAGAACTCGACTTTGAATAGGTAACGATGCTTGGTAATGAAAAGTTCGCAATTTACTTTCCGAACAATATTTTTGCTGTTTTTGGAAAATATGAAAAATTACGAGATCGAAACGGAGTGGAGGAGACGCACGAGGCGTGCCCCATAGGCCGGCGCGGGCCCCGGCCTGGCCGCGCCGCCCTATGAGGACACCGCCTCGTCGCCCCTTTCCGACTCTGGTTCGACCTGGTACTTTCCGTTTGTCATAAAAATTCTTGCTATATAATCCCCCGGACCCCTGGAGGTCCGTATATCGTTTTCTCGACGTGTTTTGTTTCAAGCTGTTTCTGCCAGGATTTGTTTTGGATCTAGAGCCATCATGTCTTCGTCGGGAACTCCGAAGGACAGCTCCTGCAAGGATGTTGGCAACTTGTACATGGAGGAGCTGAGGATGCACCCAAAGGAGTTGATGCTCGTCGAGGGAAAGCTGCGGATCAACGATGTTCGAGGTCCCACAGGAGAAGGAAGCTTGGAAGACGGGATGGAGAAGCTAGAACAAGAGGTCTTCAATTACAAGAAGATGGCCGAGCGTGAAGTGGATATCTTCCACAAGATTGTGTCCGAACTCATTGCTTGAACACGAGAAGGAAGCTGCAAAGCTATGGGGCGACATCCTCTCACTTCACGACACCACCAACAAACTCCAAGCTCAACTCTATGACGTTCATAATCGAACTCGTGAGTATGAAAACAGGTTTAAACACATAAGCCGTGCTTGCTAGTTTCGGGATTCCCGAGACCAAGATGTCATTTGTTGATGGAGAGCCTCTATCTTGGAAGTCTGAAGACGGGAATTCATCACCACCATCGCCAAAGGATTGATTCATCATCGGTATTGGCATCCCCTTGGTTTGTTCCAAGCTTGGGGGAGTGCCGCGGTATCACATCATCACTACCTTTTACTTTTTACTATCAAGTAGTGTCATATCATGAGTAGGGAAGTTATCATATAAGATGGGTTGCGGTATGGAAGTATCTCTCCTTTAGTTTGTCTATGTATCCCTTGGTGTGAGTTATCGTTATGAAATATTAATGAGAAGTCTTATCATTTACATATTGCACATCTTATTTTAGTTTGCAATTTCTACTATATAATTGATCTTGATTTTTGTATTGGTACCACTTTGGGAGCATCAAGTAAATCTATTTGGTTTTGGCAAACTTAGCAATGGTCAATAGCAACAACACTTTGAGTTTAAGAAGAATAGAGGAAATACATGTAGAAGATGTTATTATCTTTCTTATCAGTTCTTAGCTTAGTATTCTGAAGTTAAGATTGTTTGTGCTTGCAAGTAAGATGCATGATTGTTTCTATCACATGTATATTTGTTTGTTTCCCTCAACTCTTATGCTTGCTAATTAACCTTGCTAGCCAAAGACCTGTACTGAGAGGTAATGCTTCTCGTGCATCCAAACCTGAACCCAAACCTATGCCATTTGTGTCCACCATATCTACCTACTGCATGGTATTTTCTGCCATTCCAAGTAAATATTTCATGTGCTACCTTTAAACAATTCAAAACTTATTACTCCTTATTTGTGTCAATGTTTTATAGCTCATGAGGAAGTATGTGGTGTTTTATCTTTCAGTCTTGTTAGGCAGCCTCCACTAATGGACTAGTGGCTTCATCCACTTATCCTATAATTTTGCAATAAGAGCTGGCAACGGGGTTCCCAGCCCCAATTAATCAACTTTTATTAATAATTCTCTTCACATGTTTTGCCCTGATTCATCAGTAAGCAACTTAATTTTGCAATAGACACTCCTCCATGGTATGAGATTGTTGGAAGGCACCCGAGGATTCGGTTAGCCATGGCTTGTGTAAGCAAAGGTTGGGGGAGTGTCATCCTTAAATAAACTAAAATACATGTGTAAACAAAAGAGAAGAGGGATGATCTACCTTGCTGGTAGAGATAACGTCCTTCATGGGAGCCGCTCTTTGGAGGTATGTTTGGAAAGGGGGTTAGAGTACCCGCTACCAGTCGTTGACAACGACAAACACCTCTCAAAACTTACTTTTATTCTCTTTATATGATTTCAAAACTGAAAAAGCTCTAGCACATGATTTAATCCCTGCTTCCCTCTGCGAAGGGCATGTCTTTTACTTTATGTTGAGTCAGTAAACCTATTTCCCTCCATCTCAAGCAAGCATTTGAGTTGTTGTGATCAAACTATTATATTGTAATTTGCTTCATCATGTCTTTTATTCTTTCTTGTTTAGTACAAGTTTTATCTGAATGAATAAAGCTTTGCAAGTTATCAATGATCATTATGATTGAGTTTGCAGGATAAGCCACATAAGATTTAATATGAGAGCGCTGCTCAATAGATAAGTATAATCTGTTAACTGTTCTCTCACCAAGAACAAAGTTTGCCATCACCAATTATGATTTCTTATGCACCTTTATTTGTGATTACCTTATACTCGTTTCAAGTTGAGTTATATGAGGAAGTTGTTTACTATAATGTCTTGTGTGAATGAATATGATGCTTCTTGTCCGTATTTTATTTATCGACTCTTCACTCCATAAACATGTGGTCCTGTTTACCGAGTTCGGTTTCGCTTGGGGACAAGCGAAGTCTAAGCTTGGGGGAGTTGATACGTCCAATTTGCATCACTATTTTATATCATAATTTGCTGTTATTCATTGATATATTTCATATTGGGACACAATACTTATGTTATTTCATCTATTTTGCATGTTTCATGATTATTTGGAGATCGCGCACCGGAGCCAGGATTCTGCTGGAAAAAGCACCGTCAGGATGCAATATTTCGGAAGATCAACTGTGGAAGGAAATTACACCAAAAATCCTATTTTCCAGATGACGGAGAGAGCCAGAAGGGGGAGCTGAGAAGACCCAAGGTGGGCCCAGACCACAGGCCGGCGCGGCCCATGGCCTGGCCGCGCCACCTTGTGGTGTGGGGGCCCCACAGCCCCTTTCGCCTCCTTTTCTTCGCGAAACCCTTTGTCCCGAAAACCTAAGCTCCAGAGGGTACGTCGCGAAGAGTCACAGCCGCCTCTGTGGGGCGGAGAACACCAGAGAGAAAAGAGCTCTCCGGCGGGCAGGAATCCGCCGGGGAAATTCCCTCCCGGAGGGGGAAATCGACGCCATCGTCACCGCCATCGAGCTGGACATCATCTCCATCGCCATCACCATCATCTTCATCATCATCACCGCCATCTCCACCGCAGCACCTCATCGCCGCTGTAACAATTTGGGTTTGATCTTGATTGTTTGATAGGGGAAACTCTCCCGGTGTTGATTTCTACTTGTTATTGATGCTATTGAGTAAAACCATTGAACCAAGGTTTATGTTCAGATTGTTATTCATCATTATATCACCTCTGATCATGTTCCATATGATGTCTCGTGAGTAGTTCGCTTAGTTCTTGAGGACATGGGTGAAGTCTAAATGTTAGTAGTGAATTGTGGTTGAGTAATATTCAATGTTATGATATTTAAGTTGTGGTGTCATTCTTCTAGTGGTGTCGTGTGAACGTCGACTACACGATACTTCACCATTTATGGGCCTAGGGGAATGCATCTTGTACTCGTTTGCCGATTGCGGGGTTGCCGGAGTGACGAAACCTAAGCCCCCGTTGGTATATCGATGCGGGAGGGATCGCGAGGATCTCGAGTTTAAGGCTGTGGTTAGATTTATCTTAATTACTTTCTTGTAGTTGCGGATGCTTGCAAGGGGTATAATCACAAGTATGTATTAGTCCTAGGAAGGGCGGTGCATTAGCATAGGTTCACCCACTCAACACTTATCAAAACAATGAAGATTATTTAGCTATATGTAGCGAAAGCACTAGACTAAAATCCCGTGTGTCCTCGAGAACGTTTGGTCATTATAAGTAAACAAACCGGCTTGTCCTTTGTGCTAAAAAGGATTGGGCCACTCGCTGCAATTATTTCTCTCGCATTTTACTTACTTGTACTTTATTCATCTGTTACATCAAAACCCCCGAATACTTGGCCGTGAGCATTTACAATGAATCCTTCATCGAAACTGCTTGTCAACACCTTCTGCTCCTCGTTGGGATCGACATTCTTACTTATCGAAGATACTACGATACACCCCCTATACTTGTGGGTCATCACCCGGCTGCCACCGGCTGGTAGGACAAAATATGTTGTACAAGTTTCTCATTGCGAGCACGTATGACTATATATGGGAAACATGCCTACATGATTAATAATCTTGATATTCTGTCTTAATGCTATTTCAATCATATCAATTGCCCAACTGTAATTTGTTCACCCAACACTTGTTATTGGAGAGTTACCACTAGTGTAGATAGCTGGGAACCCCGGTCCATCTTTCATCATCATATACTCGTTCTACATGACATTGGAAGTAGTATCAACTATTTTCCGGTGCCATTGCTCTCATATTACTATTACTCGCTGCCGTGTTATCGTTACTATTGCTCTCATATCACTGCTTGCTTTCACATCACCCCTGTTACTAGTGCTTTTCCAGGTGCAGCTGAATTGACAACTCGGTTGTTAAGGCTTATAAGTATTCTTTACCTCCCCTTGTGTCGAATCAATAAATTTGGGTTTTACTTCCCTCGAAGACTCGTTGCGATCCCCTATACTTGTGGGTTATCAAGACTATTTTCTGGCGCCGTTGCCGGGGAGGCATAGCTCTACTCATAAGTTCACCTGGGGAGTACACTCTACCTCTCTCTCTGTTTTATTTTATTTTGTTTTGCTTAGTTTACTTTTGCCTAGTTTATTTGTGCTTAGTTTATTTCCGTCTAGTATTATTTCTCTTAGTTTACTTTTGTCTAGTTTCTTTTTGTCTTGTTTTATTTTCCCTATATACCCAAAAATCCATAAAAATTTGAAAAACCTAAAAATTAAAAACTGTTGTTATGGAAGAACCTACAACCTACTTGGAGCTTATTGAATTATATAATAATTATAGAGAATCAAGAAAGGGAAAAGTTATGAGTGCTGTGATAGAAAAATTAAATACAATTGCTAAAATCTTGCTTAAACGCCATGATATAAACTGTTGCTCTAAAGAGGATACTAAACATCTGAAATTTCAATGTGGCTTTAGTGAGGAAGTTTTAATTAAGAACTATAATTGGAATAACTATATTCATCTTGGGTTCGAAGAGGTAGAACAATTTGTCATATTTATGGGAGCCTCGGAGATAGAATCCTTCATGTCTAAAAATTATGAAACTTGTGTTGTTTGTAAGGACCTTAAAGATTATGTCTCTTCTATCCTTAATTTTTGCATAGAAAGTTACAGTGATAATCCTTATATCATTGATTATAAAGAGAGACTCATTAATGCACAAGAATGCACTCACAATTTGCAGGAACCTGTGGAAGAAGAAATTGATGAACCTGAAAGCTCATTGGATGAAAAAGAGGAGGAAATTGATGAACCTCAAAGCACATTGGATGAAAAAGAAGAGGAGAGTGATGAACAAAAGGAGGAAGAATGGATTATCTACCCATGCCAACCTTCTAATGAGAGTAACTCTTTATCTCTTACACTATTTGATTGTCCTCCATGCTTACCAAAGAAGGATGAATGTTATGTTCCTGTGGATTCTCTTGAAATATTACCTATGAGGAAAACTTGTGAGAATGATTATGCTACTGTTATCTATGATAATCCATGCTATTTTGATAAATCTTATGATAATGCTTTGTTTGATGTCGAAATGCATGGTACTAAAGAGTTTTGTTTGGCAAATGTTTATGATAAATCTCTAGATGATGGTCATGTGTTACTTGATAATATTAATTGTACTACTAATGAAAATGGGATTGGAGAAGTCTTGACTTTATCTAGGAGTCCCATATCTCTTGATATTGATCAATCATCTTGTTATATTATTGATAAAAGTGGGTTTGGAAGTTTTAATCCTACTATTTTTGAGCTTGATAAAAATTATATGTTTATGGATCATGAGAAACATGCTTTATGTGATAGTTATATTGTTGAGTTTATCCATGAAGCTACTGAAAATTATTATGAGAGAGGAAAATATGGTTGTAGAAATTTGCATGGTGCTAAAACACCTCTCTATATGCTGAAAATTTTGAAGTTACTCTTGTTTTATCTTCTTATGCTTGCCACTTGGTTCTTCATGAATTTATTTGTGTACAAGATTCCTATGCATAGGAAGCGGGTAAGATTTAAATTTGTTTCATACTTGCTTTTTGATGCTCTCTTTTGCTTCAACTCTTATTTCTTGCGAGTGCATCATTAAAATTGCTGAGCCCATCTTAATGGCTATAAAGAAAGCACTTCTTGGGAGATAACCCATGTCTTTATTTTGCTACTGTTTTGTGTCTTGGAAGTTGTTACTACTGTAGCAACCTCTCCTTATCTTTATTTTATTGCATTGTTGTGCCAAGTGAAGTCTCTAATAGAAGGTTGATACTAGATTTGGATTTCTGCGCAGAAACAGATTTCTATCTGTCACGAATCTGGGTATGATTCTCTGTAGGTAACTCAGAAAAATCTGCCAATTTACGTGCGTGTTCCTCAGATATGTACGCAACTTTCATTAGTTTTGAGTTTTCTGATTTGAGCAACGGAAGTACCTTTTAAAAATTCGTGTTTACTGGCTGTTCTGTTTTGACAGATTCTGTCTCTGTTTTTTTGCATTGTCTCGTGTGGACTTTAAGTAAGGCTTTCTAGACGTGGAGAGCTGTAGTTAATGTTTTATTGAGTTCTTGCAATGTGTCACTACAGGACTAAAGTGGATTAAAGTTTTTTTTTGAGTACTAACCCCTCTAATGAACTTTATGAGAAGTTTGGTGTGAAGGAAGTTTTCAAGGGTCAAGAGAGGAGGATGATATATGATCAAGAAGAGTGAAAAGTCTAAGCTTGGGGATGCCCCCGTGGTTCATCCCTGCATATTTCAAGAAGACTCAAGCGTCTAAGCTTGGGGATGCCCAAGACATCCCCTTCTTCATCAACTTATCAGGTTTCTTCTATTGAAACTATATTTTTATTCGGTCACATCTTATGTGCTTTACTTGGAGCGTCTGTTTGTTTTTATTTTTGTTTATGTTTGAATAAATTCGGATCCTAGCAATCCTTGTGTGGGAGAGAGACACGCTCCGCTTTTTCATATGAACACTTGTGTTCTTCGCTCTTACTTTTAATGTTCAATGGTAAAAGTGGAAGCTATTGCACTTATTGATATTTGGTTGGAAACAGAAAATGCCTCATATTGTCTTGAATAATTTGATACTTGGCAATTGTTTTGAGCTCTCAATTAGATCATGATTAAGCTCTTGCATCATGTAGTTTAAACCTATTAGTGGAGAACTACCGTAGAGCTTGTTGAAATTGGTTTGCCTGATTGGTCTCTCTAAGGTCTAGATATTTTCTGGTAAAAGTGTTTGAGCAACAAGGAAGACAGTGTAGAGTCTTATAATGCTTGCAATATGTTCTTATGTAAGTTTTGTCTGTACTCGGTTCATACTTGTGTTTGCTTCAAACAACCTTGCTAGCCAAAGCCTTGTACTGAGAGGAAATGCTTCTCGTGCATCCAAAACCTTGAGCCAAAACCTAAGCCATTTGTGTCCACCATATCTACCTACTATGTGGTATTTTCTGCCATTCCAAGCAAATACTTCATGTGCTACCTTTAAACAATTCAAAAGCTATTATCTCTTATTTGTGTCAATGTTTTATAGCTCATGAGGAAGTATGTGGTGTTTATCTTTCGATCTTGTCATTTACTTCGGACAGACTTTCACCAATGGACTAGTGGCATATCCGCTTATCCAATAATTTTGCAAAAAGAGCTGGCAAAGGGGTTCCCAGCCCCAATTAATTAACTTTCATTAATAATTCTCTTCACATGTTTTGCTCTGATTCATCGGTAAGCAACTTAAATTTTGCAAATAGACACTCCTTCATGGTATGTGAATGTTGGAAGGCACCCGAGGATTCGGTTAGCCATGGCTTGAGAAAGCAAAGGTTGGGAGGAGTGTCATCTAAAGAATAAAAATAAAAACTAAACTAAAGTACATGTGTAAACAAAAGAGAAGAGGGATGATCTACCTTGCTGGTAGAGATAACGTCCTTCATGGGAGCCTCTCTTGAAAGTCTGGTTGACGGGGTAGTTAGAGTACCCATTACCATTCGTTGACAACAACAAACACCTCTCAAAACTTTACTTTTATTCTCTCCATATGATTTCAAAACTTGAAAAGCTCTAGCACATGATTTAATCCCTGCTTCCCTCTGCGAAGGGCCCTTCTTTTACTTTATGTTGAGTCAATTTAACTACTTCCTTCCATCTTAGAAGCAAACACTTGTGTCAACTGTGCATTGATTCTTACATACTTGCATATTTGCATTCATCATATTACTTTGTGTTGGCAATTATCCATGAGATATACATGTTGAAAGTTGAAAGCAACTGCTGAAACTTAAATCTTCCTCTGTGTTGCTCCAATGCCTTTACTTTAAATTTATTGCTTTATGAGTTAACTCTTATGCGAGACTTTTGATGCTTGTCTTGAAAGTACTATTCATGAAAAGTTTTGCTATATGTTATCTATTTGTTAGCAACTATAGATCATTGCCTTGAGTCACTGAATTCATCTCATATGCTTTATAATAGTATGATCAAGGTTATGTAAGT
Source organism: Lolium rigidum (assembly GCF_022539505.1). Classification (NCBI taxonomy): domain Eukaryota; kingdom Viridiplantae; phylum Streptophyta; class Magnoliopsida; order Poales; family Poaceae; genus Lolium; species Lolium rigidum. The sequence goes on from NC_061511.1 coordinate 103,336,919, forward strand.
AGCATGTCACTACAGAAGTTACTCTTTTTATCGTTTACCTACTCGAGGGCGAGCAGGAACTAAGCTTGGGGATGCTGATACGTCTCCAACGTACCTATAATTTCTGATGTTCCATGCTTGTTTTATGACAATACTTACATGTTTTGCTTGCACTTTATAATGTTTTTATGCGTTTTCCGGAACTAACTTATTAACAAGATGCCACAGTGCCAGTTGTTGTTTTCTGTTGTTTTTGGTTCCAGAAAGGCTGTTCGGGCAATATTCTCGGAATTCGACGAAACGAAGACCCAGGACCTTATTTTTCCCGGAACCTTCCAGAAAGTCAGAGGGGGACCAGAGGGGTGCCAGGGGGCCACCACACAACATGGCGGCGCGGCCCCAGGCCTGGGCGCGCCAGCCTATGAGGGGGAGGCCCCGTGGCCCCTCCGACTCCGACTCTTCGCCTATTTAAGCCGTCCTGACCTAAAACATCGATACCAATTGACGAAACTCCAGAAAGACTCCAGGGGCGCCGCCACCATCGCGAAACTCCAATTCGGGGGACAGAAGTCTCTGTTCCGGCACCCTGCCGGGATGGGGAAGTGCCCCCGGAAGCCATCTCCATCGACGCCACTGCCTCCATCATGCTCCGTGAGTAGTTCCCCCATGGACTACGGGTTCTAGTTGTAGCTAGTTGGTATTCTCTCCCCTATGTACTTCAATACAATGATCTCATGAGCTGCCTTACATGATTGAGATTCATCTGATGTAATCGGTGTTGTGTTTGTTGGGATCCGATGGATTGTTACATTATGATTAGTCTATCTATAAAGTTTGTGAAGTTATTGTTGCTGCAATCTTGTTATGCTTAATGCTTGTCACTAGGGCCCGAGTGGCATGATCTTAGATTTAAGCTCTATACTTATTGCTTAGATTGTATCTACAAGTTGTATGCACATGTCTATGTCCAGAACCAAAGGCCCCAAAGTGACAGAAATTGGGACAACTGGAGGGGAAGGCTTAGATATGAGGATCACATGTTTTCACGGAGTGTTAATGCTTTGCTCCGGTGCTCTATTAAAAGGAGTACCTTAATTTCCAGTAGATTCCCTAGAGGCCCGGCTGCCACCGGCTGGTAGGACAAAAGATGTTGTACAAGTTTCTCATTGCGAGCACGTATGACTATATATGGGAAACATGCCTACATGATTAATAATCTTGATATTCTGTCTTAATGCTATTTCAATCCTATCAATTTCCCAACTGTAATTTGTTCACCCAACACTTGTTATTGGAGAGTTACCACTAGTGTAGATAGCTGGGAACCCCGGTCCATCTTTCATCATCATATACTCGTTCTACATGACATTGGAAGTAGTATCAACTATTTTCTGGTGCCATTGCTCTCATATTACTATTACTGCTGATGTGTTACTGTTACTATTGCTCTCATATCACTGCTGCTTTCACATCACCCCTGTTACTAGTGCTTTTCCAGGTGCAGCTGAATTGACAACTCAGTTGTTAAGGCTTATAAGTATTCTTTACCTCCCCTTGTGTCGAATCAATAAATTTGGGTTTTACTTCCCTCGAAGACTGTTGCGATCCCCTATACTTGTGGGTTATCACCTGCTTCACTCGAAGCCAATATGTGTCGAACGACTGATTGGCCCCGGTTATGCCGTTCATGGACACGGTCATCCAAGCTTCGGCGAGGCACTCCTCTTCCTTCGGCGTCCATTTGATACGAGGTTCGGCAGGCGGCGAGTCCTTCTTCATCTTCTTCTTTCCCTTCGACAAGTTGGCGGCGGCTTTAGTTGGCTGTTCTTCTTCTTCGTCTTCTTCTTCGACGGCTTGGCTTCCGTCGGCCACATCCTCCACATACTCGTTGCGCGCCGCGACAGCTGCCGTCGCCCTCGCCTCCTCTTGCGTGAAGAACCCCGGGCTCGCAGCGGCGGCGGCCATGAAGAACCCCGGGCTCGCAGCGGCGGCCATGGAGCCGGAGGTGATCATCTCGTGGATCTCCTCGTCGTTCGGCGCCGCCATCGCACCGAACGGGAGCGGCCCTCGTCGCAGGGCCGGCGAGGTGCCCTCGTACTGGTTCCCGCTGCCGACGTCGAGCTCGGGCGGCGACGGGAACCTGGACGGTTGGACGTAGGCGCCCTCTTGGAACATGGCAGGCGGCGACGCCGAATAGATCGAAGGGGAGAAAGTCGACGGGGAACTGCTTGTACCTTGCGTCAGCCATTGGCCGGGGAACATGGCGCCGCCGCCGTGAGCATGGCCCATGCTCATGGCCATGCTGATCTTCCTCTCTTGTTCGTCTTGGGCCGCCGCCGCCGCCCTCTTGGCGGCGGCTTTTTTCACCCTCTCCACCCTGCCGCTTGTTTCGACCTCGCGCCGGATCTCGTCCGCCGCCCACTCTGCGTTCGACATACCCGGCGGCCGCACCTTCTTCGCCCGCGGCTTCCTCTCCTTCGGCGGCATGGTGGTGGACGAGAAGACGAGGAGGAGAACAATGGTGGACGAGAAGACGAGGAGGAGAACGATGGTGGACGAGAAGACGAGGACGGGAACTGGAACTGGAAGATGAGGAGGAGAATGGCCAAATTCGGCGGGAGAGTTTGGGGATATGCAAGCAAATTGGAGGGAAATCGACAGGATTTGGCTTTCCTGTCGCCGACTACGAGGGTCCACACGACGTTTCGCGCAAAATTCTTTCGTCCGGAGTCCCCGAGCGCGCCCCGGGGGACCGGTATGGCGTGGGCTCGCCGGATGGATGAAGGGCCAAATTCGGACGAAAACGAGAAACCGGGGGCGCGACTGGGCCGAATTTCGCCGTCCGGATGGGAAAAACGTCGCTCGGGGGCCTCGTCGGGGAGACGAGTGGAGATGCTCTTAGCCTTTGTGTTACGTCAATCTTTTTGAAGTCAGACCAATTTGATAGAAAAAAAGGAGCAACATACATAGCATCAAATCAATATTACTAGATCCACCATAAAATATAGATTCATAATATACTATTTTTTCATAAATACTGTTGTGTTTTGTATAAACTTGGTCAAAATTAAGAAGAGTTTGACTTAAGAAAAAAATTAAAAAAGTATGATTGTTCCGGAACGTACAGAGGGGTGAACTGAAAGAAGGTGTTTTGCTACGTTTTGGCTACATTATCTCCAATATAATGGAATGGTCACTTTAAGCACTCTAACATTATTTGGTTTATTAGGGTACTTAACTAGCAAAACCGTAATGAAGGACTTTACTTGTTGCAGCAAAATTGAGCTTGTCTACTTGTTACTAATCCACAATTTCATCATTTGGATTCTCTTGAGTTTAAAGGGGTACAATGAATTATGGAATTTAAAATGGTGAATGCTACAATTTGTAACTGAATTAAATTTGAAGGAACCGATTTAGACATAACTAAGAAATGCACAGATGACTTCCAAAACTTTTTAAAATATGTAAGTGAGGTTCAAACAACCTGCCGCTAGGTCCGTTCCTCCCCATGTCCAAACCTTTACCCGGCTACCCGTAGTGTTTGGGTCGGGTATAGATAAGCCAAAAAAAAATTCCCACAAATGTACGCAGTATATAGTTTCATGGACCGATAATGCCAATAGCAGTACAAATCATACGGGAATGTAACTTGGCATTCGAACAACTAATCGGAGTTTCTAGAGCTCCTTGTACACGATGGTCAACATTGTGATATGCCGGTACGTCAGATATACGTGCATGATCAGCTAGGATCGGATGGATGAGAATGAGATGGATGGATGGTCACACGGCTATGCCTAGCTAGGTGCAAAGCTAAAGGGCATCTAAGAAAGCGATGTGCACCTAACTAGATCCAGCTGGACGTTCTTACTTGGCTAGCTTCTTGGCCGGCCGGCTTTCTTCTTCCCGAATCGATCCTGCTCCTGCGTACGTGCGTCCCCTGTGACGCGAGCTCTCGAATATGTTCGTTCCCTATATAAACCAGTCACGATTCAGTACCCAGGAGGTGGTGACATGGTGTGAACCGACTATGTACTCTTTTTCTTTCCTTTTGGCCAAGAGGGACTCGAGCCGCCTCTCCGATCGCACGTTATGGTTGAAAAAGATTGCATAGCCCCTCTCCAATCGCACACTATGGTTGCCTCAATATTGATCGTCTGTCACTTTGGCGCCCTTCATCTATGTTGGAGCGTTTGTTCCGTGATTGCTCCTCTCATAGCACTTGCGGTGTCTTCTATCCAGCATGGGTGGAAGGCCGGCTATGTTTAGCGAGCGTTCTGCAATGCAGCTTTTGTGTCATCCACGCATGCCTGGGTTTTGCCCTGTGTGTGCTGATGTTCGAGTGAGTATGAATTAACTTTTCTCTTTTCTTTTCTTCTTGATCAGTGATAGTAGTAAAAAGAAAAAACAAAGCGTTTAGCTCGGTTAAAAAAAACCATTACGTACGAGTGGTGAGTGGTGACTCCACCAACTCAGTATGAGGTTCTCCTTACCTCATCCTTATCTCAGACTGGCATCACCTTTTTGTGTGTATCTATGTTTCTTCATGCACCTTTGATAAGTACAATGTCTTTTGAGCAAGTGCAACGTCCATTAGTTATGATTCTATCTCAAACACACGCCGGTCCCGCCTACATTCCCCTTCAACACGTCTCGTTAAGTGGAGGGGAAGGCATCGTATCAGCAAGCTTGGAACATACTGGATACGGCCAAGTCAGCACGTGGGAACGGAAAGCAACGATTCCAGAGAAATTGAGACCAAAAACTTGCAAAAGCAAACGCGACGCGACGAGTCGATGTGCATATCTACCCGGTGACTTTTAGGACCAAGACCAACGTACGGGTAGCTAGGTAGTGCGCACGCGTGTTGGTAGATGGGTGGGCGCGCAAGACTAAACGAGACCGTATAGACCAACGGACACACGAGAGATTAACTAATATTTTTTAATAATGGGTATTTTATTACTTAAAGTTTAAGTATTACACCTAGCCACAGCCACTGTATTATAAGAATGGACATCGCCGCACATATCCATGATAAACAATCATTATTACAAGTCTAAAATTCTGAGAAAGAAACATCGAACAAGAAAAAAAGCTAAGGCGGAGACGATCCTATCAGATGATCACGCTGCCATCCATTTTGGGAAAAAAATCTCTCACATGTTCTTCAATCGTATAGACACCTCCGTAAAGACACGAGAGATTAACTAATATACTCACCTCTGTTTCGAAGTAATTGAATTTCAAACTTTGTACCACGCATAAACTTTTGAAAGTTTAACCAAGTATACATATATAGTACATCGACATCTAAAACCTCAAACTAATTTCATTAGATAGATCAAAGAATATGGTTTGGTCCAATATTTGTTCGATTTGATGTCGTATATATTAATATTGTAACATATTTTTCAGTAGACTTGGCCAAATATATATATTGAACTTTGACTCATGGAAAATTTAGAAATTTCAGTAATTTTGAACGAACAAAATAACTTGCAATATTATTTAGACTTAGCTTGTATTTTCATGCGGTTCAGATACATCGCAACTTTTCTATTTTCATGTAACTCTGTTTTTCGTGCAGCCGAAGAACGTTGAACTTGTAGAACTACATGTTCTAGCCAATGCAATCGAAAAATCGATCCAGTGGAAGAAGCTAAGCAATGCATTTATACTTCAACACAGCTGCGTTTCCTCCTGCACTTGATATGCATTTCAACCTAGTGTTTCACATTTTCGTCCAGTTAAGATTGTTATAGTGCAACAAAGATGGGACACATCTCAAACTTCTCAAATGCCTCGAGCGGTTAAAACTCATGCTCTTGAGACACGTCTCGATTGTCTAATTTCGTCTAGTTTAGATGTACTCCCTCCAATTCATATTAATTGTCCCTAATATAGATGTATCTAGATATAATTTAGTTCTAGGTACATCCATACTAGTGGCAAGTAATATAAATCAGAGGAAGTATCTAAATTCTCAACTGTGCTTTTCATGCAATTGAGAAGAGCTGCCCCTCCATTTCTAATTAAGTGTCGCGGTATCTTTTCCAAAATCAGCGAACCTACACAATGAAATTTGTCTAATCTAGATCAAATTTAACGGGAAGTTTTGATACTTAATCTGAAATGGAGGAATTACATGCGTTTGTCAACTGCACCATTTACTTGTCAGAGAAATTGGTACACGTTTACCACGTGGTTGCTCCCAAGACTAATAACCTTGTCTATCTTAAAAAAATTGTTGAAACAGGAAAAAAGGTTTGGCATCAATCTATTAATTACGGAGAAATTTTACAAGGCCGCAAGGCCGAAGCTTTTAAGATAGACAAGGTTAATCTCCATGCATCAAATCACCCAAGCGTTTGGCACCCGCCAAAACCCAAAGATGGGCCTCATATTTGATCCTATCGAAGACTACAAAGGAGGGATTGTTTCTTTCGAAAAGCTCTTACATTATGTTCGCTCCAAACTTCCTACGAGACGAGCAAAGCAAGGGAAGCCATGGCTTTCCGGTTTGGGGTAGTCCCTCCTGACATCATGTTCCACCACTCCGAAATTGCGAGATCCGCCCAATTGGTAGGATGAAGCTCGGCAATGCCCAACCAATCCTTAACGCGGCCCAAAATGCGCGTGGAGTAGCGGCAGTGGATGAAAAGGTGGTTGATTGTTTCCCTACATTGCTTGCAAAGGAGGCAAAGCCTGCAGTCTAGCCACCCTTGCTTTTGTAAATGATCCGCCGCACAAATTTTATTTTGGTTCGCAAGCCATGCAAAGAACTTGACTTTGGGAGGTGCCTAAGCTTTCCAAATGTACTTGTTTATGGGCGAAGCGATGGACCCGAGAAATTGCACCTCATAAGCAGACTTAGCTGAGTATTCTCCATTAGGTGTAAGCCTCCAAACAATGTCATCTTCTTGGTCGCCACGAAGATTAACGCTTGCAATAAGATACCAAAGTTCCACAAATTGCGAAAAGTGCTCCATGGTGAAGGGGCGAGAAAAATCAATCTTTTCCACCCAAAGTTGCTCATGTAAGGGTTGCGAGACTTTCAAACTCTTTCTTTTGGATGAAGCAAAGATAAGAGGTGCAATCTCGATCGGTTTTCTACCATTCAACCAAGGGGCATGCCAAAAAGGCGTTTTCCTACAATTCCCAAGGGTAATAGTTGTGGAGGAATAGAAGATATCCAGGTCTTTGTTCATGCAAGGGTTCCCATACCCACCCAAAAAAAACAATTCCCAAGGTTTTTCCACTCGAGCCATGGCCACCGTAGATGGAGGGCCATTGCAAATTTTCCCATATGAAGAACCCCAAGCTTCTTGGGACGTGAAAGATCGAGATGTCGCCTAGAGGGGGGGGGTGAATAGGCAATTACAAACTCTTGCGGATTTGTCTTGTAAGAATGCGGAATTAAACTATCGTTTAGTTTACAAGCACAAACCCTAAATATGCTAAGCTCAACTAAGTGTAACAATAGCAACTAGAGCTAAGCAAGATAGGCACAAGCTATATGTAGCACAAGTGATAGCAAGATATATATATATACTTCAAGCACGATGGCTATCACAAGGAAAGAGAGCTCGGGTATAGAAATAACCGAGGCACGTGGAGACGAGGATGTATTCCCGTGTTCCCTTGCTTTGCAACAAGGTACGTCACGTTTGGAGGAGTGGAGGTCCCACGAAGGATTCCCCGCGCCACGAAGGCTCACCCTATTCTCCGAACCACACCCACGAAGGATAATGGCCCTTTCCTTATGGTTAGCTTTTCCTCCGCTCCGGAGATGGCAAGCTCCACAACCACTTCACAAGCTCCACGAAGGAGAAGCCCGGGCCCCTTCACAATCTTCCACGAAGAGATCACCGGGACACCAACCAAGCCAACTAGGAGGTCACCCTCCAAGAGTAACAAGCTCACGGTCTCTCACTCGAACAAATCGTGGTGGAGAGCTCAACACTATGCAATGATGCAAAGCAAGAACACCGGAGGTGTTCAAGTCCTTCACACTCAAATCCCACCAAAGCAACGAATGCTAGGATGAGATTGGAGAGGAAGAACAAGGGGGAAAGTCAACCAAAGACTCCAAGATCTAGATCCCAAGAGTTTCCCTCACTTAGAGAAGAAATCGATCGGTGGAAGTGTAGATCTAGATCTCCTCTCTCAAATCCTCAAATATGAGCAAGAATGATTGGAGGAATCAAGGGGGAGAGCAAGTTCTTCAAATAGTAGCAATGGAGGAGAGAGAATGGGAAGAACTAACTCAGCCCAAGGTGGAAGAAGGGCTATTTATAGCCCAAGAGCAAATATAACCGTTGGAGAAAAGTTGGGCTGAGAAAACCGTCGAGGAAGCCGGTCAACCGGGCCTGGGGCCGGGCCGTCCGGTCCAGGGCCCGGTCAGACCGGACCACAGACCGGAGACACTTTGCGTCTTCCAGGAACTCATCCGGTTGGCGCCCGGTTGTCGACCGGTTGTCGACCGGTCGACCGGACGGCACGCCGAGCCCGCCGGTTGGTAGGCCGGCTGACCGGGCGGCAGGCCGGAGCTAGTCCGGCGCACGAGCCGGTCCGACCGGGTCCCAAACCGGGTGAGCAGGAAAGCATGTTTATACAAAAACTGTGATAACTTTTGTGTCCGGACTCCGATTGACATGAAACCAATTTTGTTGGAAAGATAACGACGAATAGAACCCCAACAAAAACTGGAAATATGGAGACTCCTCACAGAACATTTTTAGATGATTTTAGAGAGAGAGAGTCTCCCACCGTCAAGAAACGGTGAAGACGTCCAAACTCGAAAACGCAATAGAAGATGCATGCGGATTCCGTTTTCGATGAACTTGGGCTTGTTGTAAAGCTAGCAACAAGCTCAAGAACCTCACACAGAGAAACACCAAGAAGCAATAGGGATATGAAAAGTATGCAAAGGATTGAGCTCCCTAAGACGATGCGATCAAGTTACCCAACCGAAAGCCCCTCTTGATAGTGCGGCTATCTATCCTATAATCCGGTCTCCCAACAACCACCTTGAGACCGGTAAAAGGAAAAAAACCTAGCAAGGCCATACCTTTGCCTTGCGCATCCCGCTTGATCTTGATGATAGGTCTTCAAGCTCCACTCAAGCCGGAATGCCTCACTTGACCAATGTTGCTTCGTGAAGACTCACAAATACTCCCCCATACACTATGATGGGAAAGCCCCATTGATGCACATCTTCACATATATATATCTTCATACCGATGATCTTGATGCCAATACACAAGGTATACCTTTATCTTCATAGCATCCATACTTGAATCCAACACATGGAGTACAAGTAGTACCTATGGAATATTCCTTCATATAGACTCAATGAAAACATTAGTCCATAGGGGTTGTCATTAATTACCAAAACCACACATAGGGGCAATATACACTTACAGGACGACACACCGTCTCCCAATTGACCTTGCACTTGGCCCCGGTGGTAGTTTCTTTCGCGGACCAAAGGAATACCCTTTCAATCTTGTTGACTACTTTACGGTCTCCGGAGGAATGTTGAGAGGGGTTAGGTGGTAGATGGCTTGGGAAGCGATGGCCGACTTGACCAAGGTGGTAAGGCCGGCCATGGTGACATATTTTCCATTCCAAGTGGGAAGCTTTCCCGCGCACTTGTCTTCGAGGTGTTGAAAGTCGGCCTTTTTGCATCTCACCGAAAGCGGCAACCCAAGGTAGCGTAGGGGGAAGAAGCACGTGCGGCCAGAATTCCCTCAAGAATGTCGTCGAGGTGAACCTCCCCACATCTAATTGGGACGACGAAGTTTTTTTTGGAAGTTGGTCACCTCACCGACGGACTCAAGGATAGTCACCAAAGCTTGGATATCCTATTTAATGGGAGCCACAAATACCGCCGCAACATATGCATAGAAAAAAAAATAGAGGGATGTCCGCAAAATGGTTCCCCTACCCCGTATCTTGTGAAGGAGTCCAAGAGTTTTAGCATTCTCAAGGATCTGTGCAAGTTGGTCGATGGCGAGGACGAAAAGGAGGGGCGAAAGAGGATCCCGTTGGCGCAAGCCGCGCCTATGCAAGATTGGGGCGTCGGGCACCCCGTTGGTGAGAAATCTCGAGGTGGCGATGGTGTACAGGGCCATGATCCAATTGCGGAAGCGAGAAGGGAAACCACGGCGTTGAAGAGGGTCGACAATGTACTCCCACCTAACGGAATCAAAGGCCTTACAGATGTCAAGTTTGAAGAGGAGGGTCGCGGTTTTGCTCTAGTGAAGCCGCGTCGCAAGGTTTTTAAAGTACAAGAAGTTATCATGGATACTTCGCTTCTTGATGAATGCGGTTTGGGCATTGGAAACAAGATCATCCATCAACGGCCCAAGATGGATAGCAAGCATCTTTGCGGTTATCTTGGCAACCCTATGTATCAAGCTAATGGGGCGATAGTCGGCTATGTCTTCGGCCCCATCTTTCTTAGGCAAAAGGGCGATGTTGGCGGAGTTGATCCAATAAAAGTTTTCTTAGTGAAGGCTTCCAAAAAGGTGTATGATGTTAATCAAATATGTTTTGATTGTTTCCCAACATCTCTTGAAGAAGGCACTATTGAACCCATCCAGCTCCGGGGCTTTATCCTTCGGCATTTGGTTGATGGCCTTCCTAACCTCATCCTCCGAGAAAGGAAGCCCAAGGCAATCTAAATCCAGATCTTCAAAAAGAATTCCGCCCCCAATTGAAGCATGCGTGCGGGATTTCTCATTTAATGGTACCTACAGAATGAAGATGCTTCAAATTGGACGTTTTATTATTTAATTTTGAAATTATTAGTATTTCACAGTCACAAGAAATAGCAAAGCCGCTCTTGCTACCACGTGTGGCTGTAGGTGTCATCCGCTTCGTCGGTGTCATGATCTGACAGAATGTGCGGACGGTTGTCTGAGTTTGCAAAATTGCAATCATAATTCATAACTATGTGTTTTTTTATGTGGTACTTTTTGGGAGAGAGTATTTTCAGTACGAATATATTTACATAAATATGTAACAGTGTACACTGATAGACTAATTGTTGGATAAAGAGTAATCATAAACAATCAAAATTGCGGGACAGAGCCACAGAGGGATCAGACATAGATAGTTACTAATTGACCTAATGGGCTAGTGTTGTGGTAACAACCCACTCATGCAGGTCATGATTACCGAATGGATAGATAGTTGTAATAAAGAGAAGATGTGGTAACTAACGGAATTAGCTGACTGTGGTGCGACTCCTATCGTATCATTCTGGTGCATTATGCGCGTATGCTTTAGTCCAAGCAAAAAAGCAAGAGAAAATTCGCCCTATGGAAGCGATCAAGCGAGAGATAATGCGCACAACTAAAAGCATCATGCGTCGAGAACAAGTCGTCAATCTTGCATTGTTCCAACGCCCAAGGAAAAGCAAATCCAGATTACTAAATTGTCGCAACTGATAATTCTCTGTCGTGCATATACTCCCTCCGTTCTGAAACAGTCTACATTCTAGCTTCAAAATTTCTTCTAAAATACTCTATATTTTAGCTTTTTAATCAACAACAACACTAAAAGCGAAGTGGTTTTGCTCTCTTGTTGTTATTTTCAATATACTAGTAGCTTAAATTAGTTGTTCACATATCTAAGTAGTACTAATAAATGCAATACTAATTTATCACATTTTTTCTAAAATTTAGACTAAATCAGAAGGAAGGGAAGCATGGAAAGTAAATAACGCATGACTACTGCTGGTCCATTGGGGAGACAACACCTGGACAGTCTTTAATACTGTATATATATTGCACATTTACATGGTACTGCAAAACAAGCAGGCAGGGGGAAAAACCTACTCCCTGGGTTTCCGTAATCACATAAGAGCAAGTATAATAGAGCACAGTCAGCTGGCTATAAGCAAATCCACGTCATTAAATTCCTAGCTGGAGGAGAGAGAAGATATGAGAGAGAAGGGAGCCGGCGCTCCATCTATCGCCGGGCTGTAGCACAGGTACCAAAAAATTAGAGCCCGCTTACAGCCTTGTGTGAGCGCTATAGCTGGCTGCATGCATTAAGTGCAAGCTTTGTGAGTCTTGCATGTAGGCGTGATTTTATATGCATTAAAATATTTGACTACTCAACAAAGGTATACTAATAGCCTGCTTATTGCATCGTTGCGGGCTCTTAACTGACTTGGCATGGACATACAGCCGGTGGTCGACTACGTTATTGTGCTTGCTCTAATACACCAAAATCCAAACTGAGATCAAACCATCCATCACAAGTTTAAAGATTTTCATTACATGCGCCTGCTTCTTTATTCTTTGGTGCCTCGTATGTTTTTCTTCAATGTTGCAGTGTTACATGGACACACACGATTGAAAGGGGGAACCTAGTTCAAATACAGCTAATGGAGGACAAGTATGAAGAAATATTTTACTTTCGAAAACGAATAGAACATGTGTGGTCTGTACATACAGCACTACGAAAAGATTTGCTGGATGACTGTCTCTGCATCTCCACTGTACTGCATGAGCAGTTGGATGGCATCCGCCCTTGGCAAAGCAAGGAATTCCTGCAAACGGGAGATGGAACTAAGCAGTTAACTCATGGATCATATGTAGGTTCGAAGATGGAGTACTGATAGAGTTCGCTTGCCAGTTGCTGCAGATCAACATGCATAAGCATATCATTGTGGTACCGATAAATAAACTAGAGAATTCAACATTACCCCACTCTATCTATTCATTTTTAAACAAAAGCAATCTGTATGAACTTCATTTGTTTGGATAAGGTGTAGAAAATATGAACCACAAACGTGTATTGCCTCAGTTCCTAATTTGATGACACTTTGAGCCAGTTAGCTGCAAATGCTTCACAGTATCTCCCTGTGGTCGTTCACTCATCTTCATTCAAAAAGTAGTGGTCAAAGCTGCATATTGAAGATTATGCAAATTTAAAACTATAGAACCCAAGAAGTACTTGGAAAGGATGCCAATGTGAAGCCGTAAGCTGCAATTCATTGAGTTCCATAGTTTTCAATTTACCGGCAGGAATTTCATAACTGGAAAAATGTGTAATATAGAGCAAGGTTGGAAGTTCTCCCTAACAAAGTTTTTCTAATATCCAACTTAGATCAACTCATTATAGTCGCCTTGCTATTACAGCCACTTTCGCCATGTCTTAATTCCTGTAATCACCTATTGTTAATTTCTGCATGTTTATTGGAATCAATAAATTTAAGTTTTCAGCTTGGTGCTGTTATTGCATTAACTAACTTTTCAAATATCAAATTGTGGGAACTAGTGTTTAGATTGAGAATTGGAGTCTTCCACTGGGGAAAAGCCATTTTGCTGAAGTTAATTCAGTTAGGAATGTGAAAAAAATGGTTCCATTAAGAATGGTATAAAAGGAGAAGATCCCTCACTACAAGTAGGCGGCCCATCAGGAGAAGACAGCACACCAGGAGAAGGCGGTGCAGCCACATAAGATGCTGCATCTCGAGCATCCAGAACTCATGAACTGCGAATGCAGCGAAAAGGAAAGAAGGGAACAACGCAAAGGCCCAGATTAGAGCACAACACAACTTCTACCTCTCCAAACTCAGTGTTGTTGACATACCATGTAGTTTGAGGGGGAGGGGGAGTAGTTTATACTTTCCATTACTGTTGTGCTATTTTTTCTATTATATAAGCAGTTTCCTACATCCTCCACACATGTACATGTATATATACTGGTTCTTAGCCTAATGGAAATATAATTTACATATTTTCTCACAGAAAAGCAATAAATTCCCTCTGTAAAGAAGGTAAATGGGTCTCCTCACACCAAAGATAATCCTCGACTAACAGTCAATGGTGTCATGGAAGGCATAGTTCCAATAAGTGATGGCACATGAATGATAACGAGTAATTCCATCGCATATATCATGAAAGGAGCTAATCAGCGGTAAATAAGGAATTTTCTTAAGATATATACCACTTACCATAACTTTGATTATAGCACTTTCATCACAGGCAACTTCTGACAGCACTTGAGGGCTACTACCTTCATCTGGAACCTTGCCACTTGAGCATGTTGTGATTTGAGAAGAACCATTTCCACATTCATCTGTTGGAGCTTTGGACATACTGTGACTCACAGATGGATCAATCTCTTTTAGAGAATCAATTTTCAAAAAATGATCAAAATGGTCTTTGCACATCTGAAGTTTAAACCATTCAGTGTGTGTATGAAGTGTTGTCCTGATTATCTTCATCAACTGAGGTTCCTCAATACCAAGCCTCCTGCTTATAGCAAGCTACAGAAGGAAAGATGTCATGATACGGCTCCCGATTCCTTCACTTCGACTACAGAAACTTCAACCTAAAGCATAGTTTGACTTGTACTCTTGCTGATAACCAACCACACAAGGCATGATGTGTGTTTCATCATGTTTGTGAGAAGATAAGGCACAAAACCAAAATCTAATACAGTGAATACCCAATCGCGGAGAAACTACCAGATGGGTGGGACTTTGAATCAACTTACAACATATATAAACATAGAAACATACCTGTAGAGAACTTGCAAGAACAGGCAAGGATACTGCCTTTGTGAGTACATTTTCACTGGGTTGTATGAGTGTTACCAAAGTTTCCTTCAAAGGCTTCAGTAAAGCTTGGTTACTGGCAGCAATAGGTCCCAGATGAGAGGATGCAACCTTGAGAGCAGCTACATGATCACCACCAGCTACTAGCTTAAGAAACTCAACCTGAAACAGTAAAAAATTCAAAGATGTGTAAGGTACCCCTTCCTACCTAGAACTAGAAGTCCTACAGACTAATACGATCCCATTGAAGGGCTTCACCTGTTTTAGCTGAAACAGAAGAACGGGATTTTGGGTGAAAAAACCAGGATCTATGTCGTTTATTTCATCCACAACTTTAGAAGCCATTCCTTTTCTTGTGAGGTCCCTCATCTCCAAAATAACCTCATACTTCTGATCTTGCATATCCCTAGTATCAGAAAAACCAGAATCTGCCACCAGGTCCTAAAACAAGGAAATCGTCATCCATAAAAAAAAATGGTCTAGGATCTTGCAAGAATGATGAATTGAAAATAAAGCTTACCTGTTTCTGTATCAGAACATCTTCGTCCATGTCAAAGGAAGGAGACAAGATTTCACGATCTCCATCTGCTGGCGTCTCACAGGCATAATTCAGATCATCGGATCGACCTCTCCATCTCTTTCGTCTTCCCTGCCCTGATGTACTACTTCTATCCTTTCGTATTCTCTTGGACCAGGAATCATGATAGGTAATATCACTGGTGCTACAGCCGCCATCCTGATTGTCAGCCATCTCACATTCAAGATGTGTTTCACTATCGGTTCTTTGTTTATTTATGGAACTAACATCAGTGTTTTGACTACATTTCAAGTCAGAAGTTCCTACAGAATACCAAAACAAAATGGTCTGCTTTAGTGCTGCATAGGACCAAAATGATAGTTCCAAGAGCTAGCAAGCAGTAGACCACTACAGGAAAGAACATATTTGAAGCAACTCCCTCTGTTCGGAATTAACTCAGCCACATTTGTCTAGATTCACATGTATCTAGACACGTTTTAGTGTGTCAGTTAATTCCAGACTGAGGGAGTATTAAAATTGTAAAGTAGGCTCAAGTACAGGTTCAGTCATATACCAGGAAGGGCATGAGAACAGCCTTCAACTATTCCCCTGTATACACAGTACTCATGTACAAGTTTATCCAGAAGCGACAGGTCCATCTTCATTCGGCATAGTTCATTCTGGCCATTTCACGGAAAGTAAATTTTACATTGCAGATGCAGGGCATTGAGGAAGATACAAGGAACTATTGCTGAAATAAATACAAACCAAAAACTAGCCATGCCATGATGTATATTAAATAATAAATCAATAAGCACACATCAGTAGCTTCACCTTTCTCCTTGCATATCAAAACCACATCTTTACTCTCTAAACTTTTCACCCAATCATGCAATTGCTTTCTAATGAAATCAGCCATGCTAGCTACTGCTCCTTGCCTACAGCACGCATACAACTGCTACCCACCCGAGAAATGCTCAACGAAATGATGGAACAAACATGGACTGTCGCACCATAGAACAGTGCTGTGTGGGAAGTAACGCAGTGATTTCTGGAACAAAAAGGCGGCAGCAGTGCATCTCAATCGAAGGCACAGCTGCATAAATCGGTTCTGATGTTCTGTTGCTGGTCTCTCAGCAAATCTGACTCTGACAGGGTATCCACATGACCAGATGGCAAAGGAGACGGGCGACAAAGAATGGATTCCTGACGCTGCTCGTGCACATGCTTCATTCTGCCCGTGGCCTCACCTCAGCTGTAGTTCACACTACTTGTGCACACTACTGGAACAAGCTTATGTGGGAGAAGTAACAGCTTTCATAACTATCGGAGGGATAGCAGACAATACTATGTAGGTATCGTTTGGAGTTTCGACTTCAACGATTGTTCAAAGGTGTAAGATGTACTTGATCCACAATTGTTATTCCCCAACATTGATAATAGCGCTGTGCTTAACATCCCATTTGAAAGAGTAACAACCATGCTTACTAAAGAGTGCAACTTCTACGCACATAAAAGATTAGAAGCAACTTTGCTCTTTCTAAGGCACTCCCTCCATCCCAAAATTTAAGGTGCCCTTAAATTTCGCTGGTCAACAATTGCAAATTTCACCATGATTTGTACTCATAATATGTCCACAAAATTTGTAGAAATATATACTCCCTCCGATCCGGAAAAAGTGTCCGGCTGTTAGTGTAACTACGTTTTGCAGTTAAAACCCTTTAACACTCAGCATTTATGGCTTGTCTTGGAACAGAGTGTTGCGTTTTGGAAGCTGGTCTGTCAGACCATGCATGCATAGTTGTATTGGACCGGTCTCCCTCCCCGCATTGATGCGTGCCATTGAATTAATGCGGCCAGACGTTATTAATGCAAAGGAGTGCGGGTTGAGGAAAATATAACTACAGGGTTCTTTTCGCAAAAAGATCCGTCTGACTTTTTTTTCAGATCGGAGGGAGTATATGAAATGATGAAAGAGATTTGCAACACGGATGCAATGATCCATGAAATAGATAAATAGTTCATACTCAATAAGGTTTTGTATTAAAACCTGAAATGCTTGATATAGATCTCCTTTTGCAAACTTTAAGCTGTCAACAGCGCCTTGCCTTGTCAACTCAACTGCATGTGCTAGGGCTTGAACATCAACCTGATAGCCGATTATTAAAAAGCTGGAATATGGATCATAGTATATTAATTAATTACTGAGAAATGCTTGCCTCGTCAAATGGCGGTGCTTCTACTGAACATTCCTGAGGAACTGCAGGTAGATCACGGTCCTCAAAGAGTAGACGCTCAGTCAGATCAGATATAGGTGATGAAATTCCTTGCCGCGAGCAAAATACTTTGTGAATGCTTTTCAAAATTTGAGATCGTCAGAATGGTGAGAAAGTAGCCTAGCAACCAAGGTTAATAGAGATGATGATGTAACAATTATATACCTTATTAAGTACCGTAAGGTCATTGACAGAATAGGATCATAAGCCTGTAGCTGAGCTCTTAATATGGATGACAGCAATCCAGCAAGTTCAAATCTCCTCTTTATAGACCACTGCCAAGCAAACCATTTCAAAAGGAAGAAGTAGGTCATATATCAAACAATTACAGCATAACAGTAGTGCAATAAAGCTGAATATGTAAAATAGCAGACTGCCATCAGAAAATAGAAGTTCCAAGAGACAACAAATGACTACTCACAGAATAGGATATGCTCAAGCAGAATGATGAGGACATATAAGCTACCTGTAATCATTTTTGAAAAGTGAATAAGGACAGCAGGATCATGCATACCTCGTTGGTGACCGGGGAAGATTGATCATCTTTGTCATATATCAAAACCAGCAGTATATGCTTGAATTCCTCGTAAGCTTCCTTTAGAACATACCAAAACACCAATATTGATTATGCGAACACAAATAAAATTTAATGAAAAAATAAGATACAGGTGACTAAATTTCTGTATGGATATGTAGGAACTGAAAAATATAAAGCACTTCCTTTGTTCTATAGTTCTTGCCGTGATTGTAATTCAAATTTGAACTAAGACCACGACAAAAATTATGGAACGGAGGGAGTACTAAATTTGTATAACAGGTTTGTTAGCATTAATGATAGGATATGCATGTTTGGATGCAACAGCCTCCTCAACGCGGTGGTGGAAATCGGAATCAACAATAATTAGGCCTGGCAGGAGTAACAGCAAAAATGAGATGCCGGAGCTCCAAAATGCTTTTCAATTAGTCTGTAATGAGATATGTTATTTATCAGAGTTTACTCGTCCCTCAGTTATAATTTTCTCAATTAGATCAGCTTCTCAGAGCCTCACACACACGGCCGCGCGCACACACACACAGCACCATTGTACTTCAAGTCATCATCATACAAACCCAATGCGGTGGATGTTTTACCCTTAGTTCATAACACGGCCATCTGAAAGGAAGCAGGATATCTTGTTTTCGTATTTATGTTCAATGTATGCATGTCTAACAGCATTAAATTTGCAATCCCTGGGCTGGAAAAGGAAAGAAACTGGCACCTATGATACGTGATAAACAATGAAACATTCTCATATAGGAATGGTCTAGCGCAGAAGCCTCTGATTATTCATTTTTCTTTTAAAAGTGTGTTACTGCTTGGTAGGCAGAAGGAAATATAATCGTACACAAGAACTTAGTGGAAGTAATAAAAGGATTTTACTGTGGCATCTTACTGCAATAAATTAAATCAAACTTATTATCAGTAAAGTAGCTGTTTCAAATGAAAGAAGGCTAGATGGATCTTTCAACAGCTAAGCTCTGTTTATCACACGGAAGGCCACTCCTATGGAACACCGATATTATCATTTCCTCGTGAAAACTGACACCACCAGCTAACCTCTAGAGTTAGCCTTTACCATTTAAATTTTATTCTAAACATGTCACGCTAACGGCTATAACCTCTCTAGTTAGCCTCAGATTTAATTAAACCTCATGAAAATCAGATAGCTAGAACGTATATTCTTTGAAAATAAACAGTGAAAAAAAGTAAACAAATCTATCACGGAGTTACCCTGCAGGAGAACAAACACATTTTGTGGCATATCCATTTACTCCATTAAGAGAATTTGAGGTATTACATTTAGGAAAAGTTGCTCTTGTAACACTCCTTAAATTCTACTATTTCTTGTAAACCTCCAAAAGGCGAGTTTGCACTTTTAGAATATGCCACTGAATAGTTACACCGTTATTGTCCATCTAGCGATCCGTCCTATTTTGCCAATTCAGGTCATCAAAATATCACCAACAGCTCATATCAGATCTTTGGTTAACAGATTGAACCGAGGAATAAAAAAACCAATCCCCTGTTCATTTTCATTAGTCGCTCGGCTGCGCAGGAGGGTAAAGCAACTAAAATCGTCATTCATGCGGCAACATCGGGATACAGCTACATTCTGAGCAGGTAGTCATGCATATATGCTGCTAGTGGTCCTGTGGCCAAATGAGGGAAGAGAATAATGGTGAGACCCACACTTATGGATCAGAGGTAGGAGACGTGTCTTATTTTATGATTAGATTGGAGGACAAAACAGGTTTAACCAAAGATTGGTTAACAGTGGTGGAGGCGAGGAGCCTGATGGAGAACACAGTAGGGAAAAAACTAATTGAGTGCTATATGAACCAAAGCTGGATAACTCAGGTGGTATTTTACAAATTATTTTCAGGAGTATTTTCAGCAGGGATTAACCCTTGTTAGTCTGTAACAGTAACAAGCTACGTCCTAAGTTTCAGCCGCGACAACAAGATATTGGGCACCATAAATGTAGCAGCTGGTCACCCGGTCTACCACAATGATACGAGGAGTGGTATAATTTAGTTGTTGAGTAAACGAGAAGGCAACCTTAATTGCACACACAAAAATATTATTCGATATCCTTTCATCTACCTTCCTTTCATCCTTTCAAACTGCAAAGTTCCAAGCTAGTAGTTACTGAGCTCGTAGCAATGCGTCTCCATACAAAATAATTATGCACAAAATACCGCAATAGTGCTTTGTATCAGATTATGTTGGATAAACAGTCTCCAAACTATGTCCACAGCACAACCAGCCCATTCGCCCACTTTATTAATGAAAACATTGCAAAATTAAATATGGTATCAGATCATTGTACTATATTGGATCCCCTTCAATATTATTTTACATTTGATGAAGAACTCTACTTCCAGATAGCAATGTGTGACACTCAAAAAGAGGTAGCTCTACTCAAAGTTTTATACCCGAAAGAATGACGTGTTAAATTTCCAACAATGCATGCAAAAACGTATAAACTTGACAGTTCGCACGAAAAGGAAGAGCAGTCTTATCACTACATCCAACAAGTTTGCATCATAACAATCTGCTATGTCCACATAAGTTTCCCTAAAGAGACTCTCAAAAACTTAATATACTCCGCTCACAAAACAAATTCAACTCACGCAACTAAGCAACATGAAAAATAATAGCGCACACATTCACCTGTAGATTCGATAACAGAATCCATGTTTTTCACATTACAGTGAAGTGTCAAGTATACCAGACATGTTTACAGGTCATCCAATTGAGAACCGGCAATTCCCATTATTATGCAATGAGGATTGAGGAACACACAATCTGGAAACGTACAGAGATGCTTCAATGGTTTGTATGAATTTGGAGGAAAATGAGTATTGGTTACATAGAGAAAAGGAGAGATAAAATAGTGGTGTTGACTTGAACCTCTCAAGGAAACGAAAACATGATGTGTGAGCTCGGAGGAGCGCGAGGAAGGAAGTTCTAATCCTAAGTGCTACATCAGTTAAGGGAAAAAAACATATAGGCTTCGAATGCTACAAATTTCATAGTAAAATCATTCCGAACGAGGTTAGCACACAATTGATGTGATCCACACTCAACACAAAATCAATCAGTTGCCATCCAATTCATGGTCCGCTGACACGGAAAGCGGGAAGATTAAGCTCGGAAGAAGGGAGTCGATGAAGCACTTACCGGGTAGGCGTCGAGGGCACAAGGCGCGAGAGCTGTGCGGAGGCAATCCAGCGCCGCTTCCCTGTCTGCCTCCGTACCCCTCCTGACCAGCTCAACGAATCTCTGCACAAGGACACAATCAAAAATCCTGCCTCTGAGAGAGAGAGAGAGAGAGATAGTTGTTGTACCTGCTTGTGGAGGTGGAAGAGGAGGCGGTGATCGAGAAGCGCGGCAGGGGCGTGAGCTCGGAGGAGCGCGAGGGCGGCGTCGACGTCACCAGCCTCGAGCGCGCGACGGGCCAGGCGGATGAGGATGCGCGAGCAGTAAGAAGAGGAGGTCGATGTGGATGGGGATGAGGAGGAGGTGGCTGTGGTGGTGGAGGAGGATGGGGATGAGGGCGGCGATGGGGAAGCGGATGGGGCGATGAGGCGGTCGGATCTGACAAAGTCGAGAACGAGAGCGTCGAGAGAATCCCAGTTGACCGGCGGCGGCGAATCCGACGGAGACGGAGACGGAGACGGCGACGGGGTTGGCAGGTCCATCGCCGGCGGGGAGGCGGCGGTGGCGTGGGGCTAAGGAGGAACGGGCTTGGGGAGTTGGGGATGATGAAGTCGGTGGAAGGTCGGATGCCTACGTGTAACGAAAACGAAGTCTCATAAGTTGATACGCATCTGGATGCTATGCTTGCTAGAGTAAACGAGTTGTATCTCTCTTTAACTGGTTTTTTGTTTTCTTGATTAGTACATACTTATTATTTTGTTTCTAATAATAAACATTTTGGCAGTTCAATTGGAATTCTCAAAACATTTTATATTAAGGAACTAAGGTAGTGCATAAATGCCTCTAGATGTCTCATATAAAAATTGTGCAAATAAGGAACATTTTTCATAGTATGTTATTATTCACAGAAATAATACGAGTTAGTCTAGTTTCATGTATTCTTTCCAAAAAAGAATATGGAAATTAAATTTGATTGCTGAATTTTCAAAACCATTATGAATGTTTAACTACTAAACTAGAATATAGTGCCTAAACTCTTATCAATTTGAGATCATATACTAATATAATGTATGTAAAAATTAAGTAGAACCACGGTTGGCCTCTAAGTCAACATCTGCGTGAAATTCCTCTTGGAGTAGAAATAGGCTATTTCTACATAGAGAAAGTTGAATGCAATGAAAAATGAAATCAAAAAATTGGGGAGGGCCATTATTACAAGGAAAAATTGTCTACTTATCAGGTTTCCATATCCAGGGTTTGAGGGGATGGTAGTATTAAGAAAGGTAAATTTTACGCTTGAAGTTTTGAAGATCATCTCGCTAATCAAAAGATAAAGGAATACTAGATGGCATAATTTCATGTAAATGCATAAGGTAGAACTTACAGTTAATCTTCCGATGTAAAAGTAATTGGCCACTATTTGCTACAATTTTTGTTCTGTCGCAAGCTAGCGTCATGACAGATAGTACCAACTTATTGTTGCTCAAAACACCTTGTACTTGCATTTTAAACTTGAACTTTCAGTTATCAACCATGCAGGAAGCTAATACCTTCACAACTTTAATTAGTGGTACCAATGTAATACATTAGAAGGGCATTTTTCCTTTTAAAAAATATAAATGAATTAGTATCTCTTTACTTGAGCATGGGTTTCAATTTGCATGTGCCATTTTTTTTTCTTAGAAGGCCTAGCTGGGGGTGGTCTAGTTAGGGATGGAGAACAAGACAACAACCGAGTGCACCTTTATTCGCTTCTCTTTCGCTAAGTACAGAACTTCGTCTTGAAACCAGATCTAGAAACATACTGATTCAACGAAATATCCTAGAGTTAAGATTTAAACGTGGAGGCCACACACCCTCGAATAAACCTAGATCTACTTCATGGCTAGGACCAGAGAAAGATTAAGAACCCAAGATCAAACCTATTTGTTTTTACGGCATTCGTCTTTGTGTGTTGATAAGGTTTCTGAATAGTTATATGTTTCTCATTCCTCAAGCATAGTTCTTTTAAATACTCTTACCAAGGGAAAGAAGAGTATGAAAAAATATATGGAGATTCAATAATAATAACTCAAATTGCGACATCCAATTTAAGACCAATTAATAAAGAAGGTTCCACACATATTGACATTGACCACACCTTACCACGAGAAGTTATTGCTTAGGTCCCAACTAGTAGTTGGTACTATGGTACTCCCTCCGTCCTGGTTTACAAGTCTTGCATGTATCTCTAAGTTGCTAACTTCACCAACGTAATATAAGATATGTACTACAAAATATATATCATTAGAAAGATCAGATCTTATACTTTATAATGGTATAAATTTTATGGTGCAAAATTTATATTATATTGGTTAAATTGTTGATCTTCGGATACGCGTAGGCCTTGTAAACCGGGACAGAGGTTATCTAGTCCAAATTAAATGGAAGGAATAGAACCTATAATCTATACTCTTATAAAATAAACTTTCGATACGAGGCATTAATGTATATCTACGCGTGCAGCCTCTCCACGTCATCTTTTATAATTCTAATTATATGTCCGTCCATTTTTCGTTGTCTCGATGATACAAATTTCAGCCCACTAAACTTGCATGGCCCTTATCCAACTGATACATCACAAACGTATCTATAATTTTTGATGCCCCGTGCTTGTTTTACATCAATTGCTATATGTTTTGTTTACACTTCGTGATACTTTTATGCATTTTCCGACACTAACCTATTGACAAGATGTCATAGTGTCAGTTCCCTGTTTTCTGCTGTTTTGTCTTTCAGAAACGTTGTACATGAAATATTCTCGGAATTAGACGAAACAAAGACGAAGTTAACGTTTTACTGTAACGAAGACAGAGTCCAAAGCAGAGACGGAGGGGGCGCCGAGGTGGCAAAACCACCCCTAGGCGTGGGCCCACCTTTATCTACGCCTAGGCTTGGTGTGGGGGCACCTGGCTTCCACCGACCTCACCCTTCCGCCTATAAATTCCCTTCGACGTGAAAACCCTAAACGAATCGGCCTCCATCCACGAAAATTTTTGTAGCTCCGCCGTCGTCGCAGACAAGATCCGGGGGACAGAAGTCTCTGTTTCGGCACCCTGCCGGGACGGGGAATTGCCCCGGAGCCATCTCCATCGACTCCACCGCCGGCTCCATCGCCATTGCAGCCTCCCATGATGAGGAGTGAGTAGTTCTCCCCCGGGGCTGAGAGCTCTACCGGTAGCTATGTGGTTTATCACTCTCCCATGGTGTGATCTTAATGTGACCATGAGCTTTGTAATATAGATATCGTTATGTTATTCAAGTGGATTTTACTTATGTGATCTCTGGAGACTCCTTGTCCCACGTGTGTAAAGGCGACAGTGTGTGCACCGTGTGGGTCTTTTAGGCTATATTTCACAGAATACTTGTTCACTGAATTATGATTTCAGTTGGATGTCTCTATGAAATCGTGGTGTGTTAGTACCTCCTATGAATGCTCAAAGTGACAGCGTGGGGTGTTCATTAGTACTTGGGAATACATCTTTAAGGTTTGCTTTTGTAGCCCTACGCGGTGAATTAGTGTTCGTTATCCAACCGGAGAGTAGTTCAGAGTATCATAGTGAAGTGCTTATATTTATATTCCTTTATGATATCATTGTTGAGAGTGACCACTAGTGAAAGTATGATTACTAGGCCTTGTTTCCAAACATCAAATCACCGTTTATTTACTATTTTACTGCATATTTACTTGCTGCCATATTTATTTCAGATTGTTATTACCACTCATATTCATCCATATCACTTGTATTTTACTATCTCTTCGCCGAACTAGTGCACTCATCTGACAAGTGTATTGCGTGTGTTGGGGACACAAAAGACTTCTTGTATCGTAATTGCATGGTTGATTGAGAGGGATATCTTTGACCTCTACCTCCCTGAGTTCGATAAATCTTGGGTGATCCACTTAAGGAAAATTGCTGATGTTCTACAAATATCTACACTTGGAGGCCCAACACTGTCTACAAGAATAGAAGCGTGCGTAGACATCACCAACCTATAAGTTGATCAAGGCCTTATGTATTTTTATGGAAAAACACTAAAAGGGGGATTTGAAAAGGGCATCCTCCAATTTGCAATTACACAAAATATACTTAATACTAGTTCCATTTTCATACAAATCACCGTGCAACCCAAATAAAAACAGCATTTACATATAACTTGCAAAACCTTCTTGGGCACATGCAACAACACGTGGGGGGTCCTTCTAGTTATTGAAATTGACTAGGGTTGAAATGAATTTTCGCTCTCATAGTTAAGAAACTTTTGATAGGCCTGCCACCCAGTTGTGATAGCACTACTAGGAAAAACGCTATCGTCGGTGCACCAATACAACATGCCGGTGGTAACGCGTTATTGCCGGCGAACCAGGAGAGTGATCTGGTGATAATTTTTTCTGAATTTAGAAAACCTAGATCTAGATCTCGTCATCTCTCGGGAACCGTGGTGTGGGTGTCATGCCGGAGCGAGGGAGAGTGGGTGGTCGACGGAGAGGAGGTCGAGGTCACCAGAGGCATCCATCTAGGAGGTGGTTGATGGCGCGTGATGCACACGTCCGTTGGGAACCCCAAGGGGAAGGTGTGATGCGCACAGCAGTAAGTTTTCCCTCAGAAAGAAACCAAGGTTATCGAACCAGTAGGAGATGAATGCCACGTGAAGGTTGTTGGTGGAGGACTGTAGTGCGGCGCAACACCAGAGATTCCGGCGCCAATGTGGAACCTGCACAACACAATCAAAATACTTTGCCCCAACTTAACAGTGAGGTTGTCAATCTCACGGCTTGTTGTAAACAAAGGATTAAACGTATGGTGTGGAGAATGATGTTTGTTTGCGAAGAACAACAGAGAACGGAGATTACATTAGATTGTATTTCAAATGTAAAAGAATGGACTGGGGTCCACCGTTCACTAGTGGTGTCTCTCCAATAAGATAAATAGCATGTTGGGTGAACAAATTACAGTTGGGCAATTGACAAATAGAGAGAGCATAACAATGCGCATACATATCATGATGACTAATATGAGTTTTACTTAGGGCATTACGACAAAGAACATAGACCGCTATCCAGCATGCATCTATGCCTAAAAAGAGCACCTTCAGGTTAGCATCCGCACCCCTTCCAGTATTAAGTTGCAAACAACAGATAATTGCATTAAGTACTGTGCGTAATGTAATCAACACAAATATCCTTAGACAAAGCATTGATGTTTTATCCCTAGTGGCAACAGCACATCCATAACCTTAGAACTTTCTGTCATCGTCCCGGATTCAATGGAGGCATGAACCCACTATCGAGCATAAATACCCCCTCTTGGAGTCACAAGTATCAACTTGGCCGAGCCTCTACTAGCAACGGAGAGCATGCAAGATCATAAACAACACATATATGATAGATCAATAATCAACTTGACATAGTATTCCATATTCATCGGATCCCAACAAACACAACATGTAGCATTACAATTAGACGATCTTGATCATGTTAGGCAGCTCACAAGATCTAACCATGATAGCACAAGAGGAGAAGACAACCATCTAGCTACTGCTATGGACCCATAGTCCAAGGATGAACTACTCACGCATCAATCCGGAGGCGGGCATGATGATGTAGAGTCCTCCGGTGATGATTCCCCTCTCCGGCAGGGTGCCGGAGGCGATCTCCTGAATCCCCCGAGATGGGATTGGCGGCGGCGTCACAGTAACTTTTCTCGTAAGGCCTAACAATGCAGATATTAAACTAATCCTTGAAGAACAAGGAGCAATCATAACGGATCGGATCTACTAAACAATGATCAAGCGGGGTGCCGCCCTTACACCCAAGATAGGTGTAAGGGCGGCTAGATGCCTAAGGGTCGCACGACGATAGCATATGATACGAAGAACAATGCTAACCCTAAAACATCTATGATAACTACGTTGCTCGCCATCAAAAAGGCTTCGACACGAGCAACGCATGAACGACGAATAAACGTGTGCTGCCTAGATCGCAAGATGCGATCTAGGCAGCATGGTGCTTACCCGGAAGAAACCCTCGAGACGGGGGAGTTGGCGATGCGCCGAGATTGGTTTGTGGCTCTACGGTGTTGCCCGTCGCTGCCCGCCGGTGGGTTTCTGACCGCAACACATTCTGGCACGCCCGGTGGGACGATCTTCGACATCAACCGCGTCGCCATCTACATCTGAGATGGCGGAAGGCACTCCGGTCAAGTACGAGGATCGGCCGAGGAGCTCAAGAAGAAGCATGACGAGATCAAAGCGGTCCTCGAAGCCGACCTCATCGGCTCTTTTCACGGAACCCGCTCACATGGCATCGGGTGGAAAGGGTTCTCACTGAGCGCGCTCGATGGAGTGGACCTGTCCACCCCGTCGGAAGAACGCACCAGGTCGGCTGCGTCGAGAGATCAACTTCATGGTGGCTCATTCGCTGCACCACCATTACGAGAGCCTGGTGAACACTTTGGAGCGTGTCGCTCTGCGTGTGATCCAGGAAATCATGAGCCATCAGTATTCTCCGTCAGGACCAGCTGCGGGGACTTACCAATGAGAGATGCCACTCCAGTCCCGTCCACCGCTGCCGTTCGCGTTGGCAGCACCGGAAGTGCCGAGTTCATCGGCATACGTCGTCTACAAGATTGGTGGTGACCCTAGTGACTACCAATTCTTACATGAGGCGCCCAAGGAGATCCCCCACGGATACACGTGCGCATACGTGCCGAGCTGCGATGGCTCGGGCACTCTCGAACCGAGGCGCAACGGCGGGGACTTACGGAACGAGCGGGGAGGAACGTCGGGAACAGATCTTGAGAAGCGGACGTGGCTAGCTAAGTACGTCACTCCGACAAACCTCCCGAGCTCAGCTCCTGCAGGTTGGCTCGGAGCTGGAAAAGCAAGCATGGCTGGCTAAGTATGCCACCCGGCGAATCTTCGAGTTCGACGCCTGCAGCCATCACCGCGGATCAGATTTGTACAATTCGAAAGACCGGTTCGGCATGATGCCGAAAAGGAGGACAATCGGCTATTCCAAGCCGTACCCCAACGAGTACGAGTTGATCCCGCTACCACCCAAATATCGGCTCCCTGATTTCACCAAGTTTAATGGATCGGATGGTTCCAGCTCCATCGAGCATGTGAGCCGATATTTGGCGCAGGCTGGGCACGATCTCGGCATCGGACGAGCTGCGTGTGAGGTTCTTCGCACGGTCCCTCACGGGATCGGCTTTCGGGTGGTACACATCGCTGCCACCAAACTCAATCCGGACTTGGAAGCGGTTGGAAGAGCAGTTCCACATACGAGTATCACTCGGAGGCTTCCGAGGTCGGCATTGCCGATCTAGCACAAGTACGACGAATCGCGGGGAAATAGTGGCGAGAATATGTCCAGCGCTTCGGGACCGTTAGGAACCGATGCTATTCGGTTCATGTAAGTGAAAAGAAGCGATCGAGTTGGCGGTGGTGGGTCTCTCATCACCGATCAAGGACGTGGCCTCCCAAGCGGACTACCCTTCTGCGGCGCACATGGTGCGAAGGCGTCGGCACATGAACGGCGCCACCCGGATGTTTACCGGGATAAATTCAAGCGTGCGGTGGTCCCGGTTGAGGCGGATGAAGATGAAGGTGCTTGCGGGAGATCAAGAGGTAGCAGTGGCCGAATGGACTCGGGGGGCAAGCCCCGTGTCCTGTAAATGGGTTAAGCCACAAGGTCCTCCAAAAGGGTTTGACTTCGACGTGACCAAAGCTGAGCAGATTTTTGACCTCTTACTCAAGGAGAAGCAGCTAAAGGTACCCGAAGGCCACAAGATCCCCACGGCTCGGGAGTTGAACGGAAAGCCATGCGCAAGTGGCATAACACGTTCACCCACGCCACCAACGACTGCAGGGTGTGGCGTCAGCAGATCCAAATGGCGATAGAACAAGGGCGGCTAATTTTCAGCTAGTACGCCATGAAGGTCGACACGCACCCCTTCCCCGCCGTTAACATGGTGGAGTACACTTACCATGGAGGGTGCCAGCCAGGATTCTCGTGCAATATCAACATGGTAGGACCTGGGCACCACTCTGGTAAGGACGGAGATGAGGGCAGCTGCTCTCATAGCAAGGACACAGAGGAAGCCGCTCCACGCGATCGGCTCCGTCACGATGGCAAGCGCTACATCACAGAGGGAGAAGTGAGGAACGTAAGATATCAGCGACCTCTCTCTGATCACCTCCTCAACAAGTACGTGGGTCAATACGACCAACGCCGGCGATACAACAACGATGATGAAAGAGATCATCTGGCTAGGGACGCCAGGAGACAACGTCGGCATGATCGCGACGAGGAGAGATATGAGCGCCACGCCAAGGAAAAGTCGAGAGAGCAAGACGACGTGGATAGGCACTGGGACTGCCCCTTCTTCGAGCAACTGCCGGGATTCGGGAATGAGCCGATTGCCTACAATCGGCAATTGCTCAGAATGCAAACAAAGAAGAAGGATGCGGCTAACGTGTCCGTGTTCAAATGTCTAGGGCCTCTCCCGCCTCGGAACGAGGCATGCTGAGTCCGCTCGGGTGGAAGATCTCGAGGAACTAGAGGACGATGGTGAAGAAGAAGGCAAGTATCATCGCCCAAGGTGGTGCCCCGATGGGCTCGGCCGTCCCAAAAGCGAAGGGTTCAGCGTCTACGTGGGTTGGAGGAAGCTGAAAGGTTATACCTGCACATGTTGAGGAAGGCGCGGCCTGATTTGGCCGCTACAATTCAGCGAACCCTGGACGAAGAAGGTCGGCCACAAAGGAAAGAGTGGCGCCCCAGACAAAAGAAAGCCGATGATGAGACATCGGTGGCACAAGCTATGGTGTTCATCCTTCCAACGGAGTTTAGTGCTCCGAGATTAGACGAAGCACTGTGGCACAACTTGGCTGCGGCCCACGGCCGGTCATCTTTGAGAAGCCACGAGAAAGAAGCTACGAGGCATGCGAAGGCCTGTACTTGCGAGGTTACATCAATGGGCAGCCTGTCAACAAGATGTTGGTGGACACCGGAGCGGCGGTTAACATTATGCCATACTCCATGCTACGTCGGTTGGGACGCTCTAGCTCGGATCCGATCAAGACCAATGTGACATCTGAGCGATTTCAACGGCCAAGCATCGACGCACAAGGTGTTCCGAACGTGGATCCGACCGTAGGAAGGAAAACCGTCCTTACGACGTTCTTTATTGTCGACGGCAAGAGCTCCTATCTTTGTCCTACTAGGGAGAGATTGGATCCACGCCAGTTGTTGCATTCCATCCACGATGCACCAATTCCTAATACAGTGGGATGGAGATGAAGTAGAAGTTGTCCACGCAGATGATTCAGCCGAGATTTCAACGGCTGGCATGAATGTTTGGGAGACATCAGGCCAAGAGCCACTCTCAGGCATCAATTTGGACGACTGCGAGCGCATCGACGTGACAAAGGACGGGGTTAGGGTGGTTTTATCCACCGGCCTGACCGTGTAACAAGAGCAGCATCTATGGGCAAACATGGCGATGCCGATCCAGGTGATCGGCCCTAAGGATCTATGGAGGAACATTGCAAAACCTTCATTGAGCAATTCAACATGGAGGCCGATTCCAGCAATCGGCCAAAATTATCCTCACCATTCATTCTGCCTGGGTTCAACGTCAATCTAATGGTCAATGGGTTTGCGTCGGCTGATGAGCTGGAAGAAATCCACACTGGTCCTAACAGAGCCGACGTTCACATATAGTGCCTTGGCTAACCACGAGCCGATATCAGCAGTTACCTGGCAGAATCGGCTCGGGGGGCACCTAATCAGATGAACATGTGCGATACATGTGCAGTGAAAACATTGGGGGCCGATAGGAAAAATCGGCCCGTAAAAAAAATTAAGGATAGAAAGCCGATGCTTAGCCATCGACTCAGGAGGTACAAGCTGTTATAAACAGAGGCAAAGATCAAGATCAAGGGTGAGTCCAGCAAAGAGAGCATACTGTGACGTTTTTGCCTGGGGTGAACCAAGGTGGCGACTTGGTTGATGTCACGTTCAGAGGTTGTTACGTCCAGAGTTTTGGAGACCACCAGAAATTCGAAACATCCTCACCGGAAGTTGCATCAGCCTGCCAAAGATGATGAGCCGATCGATCGGCAAGATGCAAGAATTGAAGCTGGAGAAGCTCGGGGGCAGCTCGCCACGAAGGTTCTCTCTTACGGGGAGCCGATTTTATTGAAATCGGTCGGCTCTGCATTATAATTTGGAAGCCGATGGTGGTACATTTGGGCTGGCTCACTACTTTTCTCGCCTTGGCGAGGCTCGGGGGGCAGCTTGCCCTGAAGGACCCTTTGCTATAGGAAGCCTATTTGGTTGAAGTCGGCCGGCTCTGCACCCCAACTTTTTGAGGAATGGTTGCTGCGGGAAAACAGAGCAGGATTTCAAACATCGCTGTAGATTATCGAAAGAAAATTTGTGGATAAGTGATGGTCCTAGAGCTCTCCCGAAGGCAAAGGGGAGATTCGGCAGGAGAACGTCTGGAAACCTAAGGTTAATGATGAGACCAGGCATTATTTCAGGAGTTTTGCCGTTAAATCTAACGCTGCGCTCAATGGCCGCGGTTTGGACCTGTTTGGTTGGAAGTCTGGGGATCTGAGTTTGAGCAAGGTTCGCAGGTTACCGTTTGAGGAGGTGGCTAAATTGGTCTATCTCAAAATTTATCGTAAGAGGCCGATGCGTTGCCATCGGCTCATTTGAGCGTTGATCAAATTAACACTCGGCAAAATCAAGTTAAGCGAAAGTCTTCTTCATTAATAAGAGAGGATTTTTTACAATGAAGAGCCGATTGCGCAAGAAAGGAAGAACAAAAGAAGAGCCGATTGCTCGGGGACTACTAATCCTACATTGCTAATCCTCGCTAGCATCATCGTCGGCATCGGAGCCGCCGTCGGCGCTACTTCGGAGAATTCCTCGTTGCTGCTGCCCCGGCCTTCGGCAGGAGCTTCTTCTTCCTCGTCATCATCATCATCCTCGCTGTCCGCCCAAGCGCGGAAGCGCTCGCCGCGGGTACCCAGAGGAAGAGGAGGAATCATCCTCCTCCTCCTCCTTTTCTCATTCCTCGTCATCATCCTCGTCCTCGCTGTCCGCCCACATGCGGGAGCGCTTCATCGGCGGGTGCCTGGCGGAGGAGGAGGCCTCTTTCTTCTCTACTTCTTCTTCTTTCTCCTCCTTGTCGGAGGAGATAGGGTTCGCCCGGAGTGGAGGTCGTCTTCACTCTTGCTCTTCGGCGAAGATTGGAGGGGAGGCACGAGGAGGAAGAGGAAGAGGAAGACATTGTTACGGGGAAGAGGGTTTTTGGGCGGCTGGTGGACGGAACGGAGCGAGGGGGATGAAGTGGCGAACCGTTCGGCACAGATAAATAAAGGGGGTGTGGTGGAGATTTAATGCCATGACGGTTCTCGAGGACGTGATGCCGAAATTATCAATTCGTGCAGAGAAGCCCATGAGGCGAGGCGAAATGATGGAAGATTCTGCGGCAGGTCCGCTCTGCCACGACATGACCCGACGAAGGAAAAGCGTAATGATTTTGGAAATGTCATTTCCAAAACCAGGGGGCATGTGTTATCACCGGAATTTGACCGGATCGAGAGGTGGGCCGCGATTGGAGATGGGCTTGAAGAATATACACGAAGGAATACATGAATCGGCCTTGTATACCAAGTTTGGGCTAGTTTGCCCGTGTATCCGTAACATAGTAGGATACGTGTCGTTTAGAAGTTAGAGTTTAACCCGTGAACGGTTAGGTGCACGCCTGAGTTAGAAAGTCCCCTGGACTATAAATATGTATCTAGGGTTTATGAAATAAACAACAATCACGTTCACCACAAACCAATCTCGGCGCATCGCCAACTCCCCCGTCTCGAGGGTTTCTTCGGGTAAGCACCATGCTGCCTAGATCGCATCTTGCGATCTAGGCAGCCTACGTTTATTCGTCGTTCATGCGTTGCTCGTGCTTGAAGCCTTTTTGATGGCGAGCAACGTAGTTATCATAGATGTTTTAGGGTTAGCATTGTTCTTCGTATCATATGCTATCGTCGTGCGACCCTTAGGCATCTAGCCGCCCTTACACCTATCTTGGGTGTAAGGGCGGCACCCGCTTGATCATTGTTTAGTAGATCCGATCCGTTATGATTGCTCCTTGTTCTTCAAGGATTAGTTTAATATCCGCATTGTTAGGCCTTACAAACGGGTCGAAGGATCCGGTGGCGCGTAGGGTGTAGTTTGCTAGCCCTAGACAGGGATGTTCGAGGATCAACTTCGTGTTGGTTTTTAGGCCTTGTCTAGGGTCGGTTTACGATCACCGTGCGTGGCCGCCGGGCTCGATCACGAGTAGGATGTTCCGATTATGCGGTGAAAACCCCAAATCGTAGTAGGTCGCTTTAGCTTTATCTTGATCAAGCGGGACCACCATCCGATCGTACACCTCGTACGCATCATGGGTGGATCGGCTCTTTGAGCCGATTCACGGGACAACTTGAGAGCCGATCAAGGCTCGTATTTAACGTTTACGTGTATGCCATGCGAGGAAACTAAGCGAGGCATTCTCCAACACCTTCACGACCGGGTATAGGTCAGGTGGCACGCCCTTGCATCAGCATCGGACGTGCGTGCCGAAGGCTTTGCGGGCCGTCGCTCGGAGGGACCAGGGCCAGCCGCAGTCCTGGGAGATTGATGCGTGTAGTTGACACGTCCGTTGGGAACCCCAAGAGGAAGGTGTGATGCGCACAGCGGCAAGTTTCCCTCAGTAAGAAACCAAGGTTTAATCGAACCAGTAGGAGTCAAGAAGCACGTTGAAGGTTGATGGCGGCGGGATGTAGTGCGGCGCAACACCGGAGATTCCGGCGCCAACGTGGAACTGCACAACACAACCAAAGTACTTTGCCCCAACGAAACGAGTGAGGTTTTCAATCTCACCGGCTTGTCTGTAACAAAGGGTTAACCGTATTGTGTGGAAGATGATTGTTTGCGAGAGAAAACAGTAAAACAAGTATTGCGACAGATTTATATTTCGGTATTAAAAGAATGGACCGGGGTCCACGGTTCACTAGAGGTGTCTCTCCCATAAGATAAAAGCATGTTGGGTGAACAAATTACGGTCGGGCAATTGACAAATAGAGAGGGCATAACAATGCACATACATGGCATGATAAGTATAGTTAGATTTAATTGGGCATTACGACAAAGTACATAGACCTCCATCCAACTGCATCTATGCCTAAAAAGTCCACCTTCGAGGTTATCGTCCGAACCCCTTCCGGTATTAAGTTGCAAAGCAACGGACAATTGCATTAAGTATGGTGCGTAATGTAATCAACAACTACATCCTCGGACATAGCGCCAATGTTTTATCCCTAGTGGCAACGGCACAACACAACCTTAGAACTTTTACGTCCTTTGTCCCAGGTGTCAATGCGAGGCATGAACCCACTATCGAGCATAAATACTCCCTCTTGGAGTTAAAAGCAAAAACTTGGCAGAGCCTCTACTAGTAACGGAGAGCATGCAAGATCATAAACAACACATATGTAATAACTTGATAATTAACATAACATGGTATTCTCTATCCATCGGATCCAGACAAACACAACATAGAGTATTACAGATAGATGATCTTGATCATGTTAGGCAGCTCACAAGATCCAACAATGAAGCACAATGAGGAGAAGACAACCATCTAGCTACTGCTATGGACCCATAGTCCGGGGGTGAACTACTCACTCATCACTCCGGGAGCGACCATGGCGGTGTAGAGTCCTCCGGGAGATGAATCCCCTCTCCGGCGAGGGTGCGGAGGAGATCTCCGAGAATCCCCCGAGATGGGATCGGCGGCGGCGGCGTCTCGATGAGGTTTTCCGTATCGTGGTTTTTCGCCTCGGGGGTTTCGCGACGGAGGCTTTAAGTAGGCGGAAGGGCGAGTCGGGGGCACGACGAGGGGCCCACACCATAGGGCGGCGCGGGCCCCCCTTGGCCGCGCCGCCATGTGGTGTCGCCACCTCGTGGCCCCACTTCGTATGCTCTTCGGTCTTCGGAAGGTTCGTGGCAAAATAGGCCCCTGGGTCTTCGTTTCGTCCAATTCGAGAATATTTCGTTACTAGGATTTCGAAACCAAAAACAGCGAGAAAACGAGAGCGGCACTTCGGCATCTTGTTAATAGGTTAGTTCCGAGAAAATGCACGAATATGACATAAAGTGTGCATAAAACATGTAGGTATCATCAATAATATGGCATAGAACATAAGAAATTATCGATACGTCGGAGACGTATCAAGCATCCCCAAGCTTAGTTGCGCTCGTCCCGAGCGAGGTAAAACGATAACAAAGATAATTTCGAAGTGACATGCCATCATAAACTTGATCATACTATTTGTAAACATATGTAGTGGATGGAGCGATCAAAACAATGGTAATGACATGAGTAAACAAGTGAATCATAAAGCAAAGACTTTTCATGAATAGTACTTCAAGACAAGCATCAATAAGTCTTGCATAAGAGTTAACTCATAAAGCAATAAATCAAAGTAAAGGTATTGAAGCAACACAAAGGAAGATTAAGTTTCAGCGGTTGCTTTCAACTTATAACATGCATATCTCATAGATAATTGTCAACATAGAGTAATATAACAAGTGCAATATGCAAGTATGTAGGAATCAATGCACAGTTCACACAAGTGTTCGTTTCTTGAGGTGGAGAGAGATAGGTGAACTGACTCAACATAAAAGTAAAGAGAATGGTCCTTCAAAGAGGAAAGCATCGATTGCTATATTTGTGCTAGAGCTTTTATTTTGAAAACATGAAACAATTTTGTCAACGGTAGTAATAGAGCATATGAGTTATGTACATTATATCTTACAAGTTGCAAGCCTCATGCATAGTATACTAATAGTGCCCGCACCTTGTCCTAATTAACTTGGACTACCGGATCTTTGCAATGCACATGTTTTAACCAAGTGTCACAATGGGGTACCTCCATGCCGCTTTGTACAAAGGTCTAAGGAGAAAGCTCGCATTTTGGATTTCTCTCTTTTGATTATTCTCAACTTAGACATCCATACCGGGACAACATGGACAACGAGATAATGGACTCCTCTTAAATGCATAAGCATGTGGCAACAATTATTATTCTCATATGAGATTGAGGATATGTGTCCAAAGCTGAAACTTCCACCATGAATCATGGCTTTAGTTAGCGGCCCAATGCTCTTCTCTAACAATATGCATGCTCCAACCATAAAGGTGGTAGATCTCTCTTACTTCGGACAAGACGGACATGCATAGCAACTCACATGATATTCAACAAAGAATAGTTGATGGCGTCCCCAGAAGCATGGTTATCGCACAACAAGCAACTTAATAAGAGATAAAGTGCATAAGTACATATTCAATACCACAATAGTTTTTAAGCTATTTGTCCCATGAGCTATATATTGAAAAGGTGAATGATGGAATTTTAAAGGTAGCACTCAAGCAATTTACTTTGGAATGGCGGATAAATACCATGTAGTAGGTAGGTATGGTGGACACAAATGGCATAGTGGTTGGCTCAAGTATTTTGGATGCATGAGAAGTATTCCCTCTCGATACAAGGTTTAGGCTAGCAAGGTTATTTGAAACAAACACAAGGATGAACGGTGCAGCAAAACTCACATAAAAGACATATTGTAAACATTATAAGATTCTACACCGTCTTCCTTGTTGTTCAAAACTCAATACTAGATGTTATCTAGACTCTAGAGAAACCAAATATGCAAACCAAATTAGCAAGCTCTAAGTATTTCTTCATTAATGGGTGCAAAGTATATGATGCAAGAGCTTAAACATGAGCACAACAATTGCCAAGTATCAAATTATCCAAGACATTTTAGAGTTACTACATGTAGTATTTTCCAATTCCAACCATATAACAATTTAACGAAGATGAAACTTCGCCATAAATACTATGAGTAGAGCCTAAGGACATATTTGTCCATATGCTACAGCGGAGCGTGTCTCTCTCCCATAAAGTGAATGCTAGGATCCATTTTATTCAAACAAAACAAAAACAAAAACAAAGCGACGCTCCAAGCAAAGTGCATAAGATGTGACGGAATAAAAATATAGTTTCGGGGAGGAACTCTGATAATGTTGTCGATGAAGAAGGGGATGCCTTGGGCATCCCCAAGCTTAAACGCTTGAGTCTTCTTAGAATATGCAGGGGTGAATCACCGGGGCATCCCCAAGCTTAGAGCTTTCACTCTCCTTGATCATATTGCATCATACTCCTCTCTTGATCCTTGAAAACTTCCTCCACATCAAACTCGAAACAACTCATTAGAGGGTTAGTGCATAATAAAAATTCACATGTTCAGAGGTGACACAATCATTCTTAACACTTCTGGACATTGCATAAAGCTACTGGACATTAATGGATCAAAGAAATTCATCCAACATAGCAAAAGAGGCAATGCAAAATAAAAGGCAGAATCTGTCAAAACAGAACAGTCCGTAAAGATGGATTTTATTAGGCCACCAGACTTGCTCAAATGAAAATGCTCAAATTGAATGAAAGTTGCGTACATATCTGAGGATCATGCACGTAAATTGGCTTAATTTTCTGAGCTACCTACAGGGAGGTAGACCCAGATTCGTGACAGCAAAGAAATCTGTAACTGCGCAGTAATGCAAATCTAGTACTTACTTTACTATCAAAGACTTTACTTGGCACAACAAAACTCAAAACTAAGATAAGGAGAGGTTGCTACAGTAGTAAACAACTTCCAAGACACAAATATAAAACAAAAATACTGGAGTAAAAACATGGGTTGTCTCCCATAAGCACTTTTCTTTAACGCCTTTCAGCTAGGCGCAGAAAGTGTATCTCAAGTGTTATCGAGAGATGAAGCATTGACATTACCTTGGGCTTTACCCTTACCTTTCTTATCCTTACTCTTTGGCTTAGGGAATATATGACTACCCCCGGGTGTAGAGGTGAATTTAATGGTCCCTTCTCTCACGTCTATGACTGCTCCCAATAATTTCAGCAGGGATCTTCCGAGTGTGATTTGTCCTGTTCTTGCGCATTCAATGACAAGGTAATCAACGGATATTGTTATCCCAAGAATGGTTGTATGCACACCTGCAGCTATCCCTTTAGGAATTATAACAGAGTTATCAATAAGAGTTATTCCTTCTCCCCCTTCAGTGAATTCCCAAAGTTTCAAAGATTTATGAATCCCCTTAGGCATTAGGCAAAATTCGAGTCATAATATCACAATTAGCACGAAGAGTTTGGTTACCTATGACAATTTTAATAGTAGGTTTCCACAATGAAGGTTCGAGTTCACTAAAACTTGATCAAGACGGTTACGGATGTATCCATAATTTTCATTTAAGCGAGATGCACTTGTCTCAAGAGTATTTAATCTATTATGAATGCTAATAAGGGCTGAATCAATATTATTAGATGAATCATGTGATGCAACCAACTTCTTTATGGCATTAAAAGCTTGATCCCCATTACAATGGAGGAAATCTCCTCCCACTAGAGCATCCAAGGCATATCTATAGCGAATCATAAGACCAAAATAAAAATTACTAAGGAGCAAACTTAGAGTCATTTGAGGTTCGGTTTTACGATAAGAAGTAAAAATTCTAGACCAAGCATCCTTAAAACTCTCCTCATCCCCTTGCTTAAAAGTGAAGACTAATTCTTCAGGCGAAGAAGTAACAAGTTCAGAGCTAGACATGGTAACAAAAGTAACTAATTTTTTTTTGTATTTTTAATATAGAGTGCAAGACAGTAAATAAAGCAAACTAGATAAAGTAAATGCAAGTAAACTAATTTTTTGTATTTTTGATATAGCAAACAAGACAGTAAATAAAGTAAAGCTAGCAACTAATTTTTTTGTGTTTTGATATAATGCAGCAAACAAAGTAGTAAATAAAATAAAGCAAGACAAAAACAAAGTAAAGAGATTGAGAAGTGGAGACTCCCCTTGCGGCGTGTCTTGATCTCCCCGGCAACGGCGCCGGAAATTTGCTTGATGCGTGTAGTTGACACGTCCGTTGGGAACCCCAAGAGGAAGGTGTGATGCACACAGCGGCAAGTTTCCCTCGATAAGAAACCAAGGTTTAATCGAACCGAGTAGGAGTCAAGAAGCACGTTGAAGGTTGATGGCGGCGGGATGTAGTGCGGCGCAACACCGGAGATTCCGGCGCCAACGTGGAACCTGCACAACACAACCAAAGTACTTTGCCCCAACGAAACGAGTGAGGTTGTCAATCTCACCGGCTTGCTGTAACAAAGGGTTAACCGTATTGTGTGGAAGATGATTGTTTGCAGAGAAAACGATAAAACAAGTATTGCAACAGATTTGTATTTCAGTATTAAAAGAATGGACCGGGGTCCACAGTTCACTAGAGGTGTCTCTCCCATAAGATAAAAGCATGTTGGGTGAACAAATTACGGTCGGGCAATTGACAAATAGAGAGGGCATAACAATGCACATACATGGCATGATAAGTATAGTGAGATTTAATTGGGCATTACGACAAAGTACATAGACCGCCATCCAACCGCATCTATGCCTAAAAAGTCCACCTTCGAGTTATCGTCCGAACCCCTTCCGGTATTAAGTTGCAAAGCAACGAGACAATTGCATTAAGTATGGTGCGTAATGTAATCAACAACTACATCCTCGGACATAGCGCCAATGTTTTATCCCTAGTGGCAACGAGCACAACACAACCTTAGAACTTTCGTCACTTGTCCTAGGTGTCAATGCGGGCATGAACCCACTATCGAGCATAAATACTCCCTCTTGGAGTTAAAAGCAAAAACTTGGCCGAGCCTCTACTAGTAACGGAGAGCATGCAAGATCATAAACAACACATATGTTATAACTTGATAATTAACATAACATGGTATTCTCTATCCATCGGATCCCGACAAACACAACATAGAGTATTACAGATAGATGATCTTGATCATGTTAGGCAACTCACAAGATCCAACAATGAAGCACAATGAGGAGAAGACAACCATCTAGCTACTGCTATGGACCCATAGTCCAGGGGTGAACTACTCACTCATCACTCCGGAGGCGACCATGGCGGTGTAGAGTCCTTCGGGAGATGAATCCCCTCTCCGGCAGGGTGCCGGAGGAGATCTCCAGAATCCCCCGAGATGGGATCGGCGGCGGCGGCGTCTCAGTAAGGTTTTCCGTATCGTGGTTTTTTTCGCCTCAGGGGTTTCGCGACGGAGGCTTTAAGTAGGAGGAAGGGCAGAGTCGGGGGCCTGACGAGGGGCCCACACCATAGGGCGGCGCGGGCCCCCCCTTGGCCGCGCCGCCATGTGGTGTCGCCACCTCGTGGCCCCACTTCGTATGCTCTTCGGTCTTCTGAAAGTTCGTGGCAAAATAGGCCCCTGGGTCTTCGTTTCGTCCAATTCGAGAATATTTCGTTACTAGGATTTCTGAAACCAAAAACAGCGAAAACGAGAGCCGGCACTTCGGCATCTTGTTAATAGGTTAGTTCCAGAAAATGCACGAATATGACATAAAGTGTGCATAAAACATGTAGGTATCATCAATAATATGGCATAGAACATAAGAAATTATCGATACGTCGGAGACGTATCAGAGATTCCCGGCTCTACGGTGTTGCCCGTCGCTGCCCGCCGGTGGGTTTCTGACCGGGAATCTCCCAGGACTGCGGCTGGCCCTGGTCCCTCCGAGCGACGGCCCGCAAAGCCTTCGGCACGCACGTCCGATGCTGATGCAAGGGCGTGCCACTTGACCTATACCTGGTCAGGAAGGTGTTGGAGAATGCCTCGCTTAGTTTCCTGCATGGCATACACATAAACGTTAAATACGAGCATCGATCGGCTCTTAGGTTGTCCTGTGAATCGGCTCAAAGAGCCGATCCACCCATGATGCGTACGAGGTGTACGATCAGATGGTGGTCCTGATTGATCAAGATAAAGCTAAAGCGACCTACTACGATTTGGGGTTTTCACCGCATAATCGGAACATCCTACTCGTGATCGAGCACGGCGGCCACGCACGGTGATCGTAAACCGACCCTAGACAAGGCCTAAAAACCAACACGAAGTTGATCCTCGGAACATCCTGTCTAGGGCTAGCAAACTACACCCTACGCGCCACTGGATCCTTCGACCCGTTTGTAAGGCCTAACAATGCAGATATTAAACTAATCCTTGAAGAACAAGGAGCAATCATAACGGATCGGATCTACTAAACAATGATCAAGCGGGGTGCCGCCTGACATAGGCATCCCAAATGGGCCTGCCGGAAATAGTACCCGGGGTTTAATGAAGGCCCACTACCCGAAGAATAAGAAGATTCGGGAGCCCAAGATATATTAAGGAAAGTAGAGTTGTAATAGGAAGTGTTGTTTGTAATCTGGCGGGATGAGTTAGAACCCGTCCCGGACTACGTAACTTGTACAAAACGAAACCCTCGGCTCCGCCTCTTATATAAAGGGGAGTCGAGGGACGAAGAGATCATCGAATCATTGTTCACAAACCCTAGTTTTCATAATCGTCGAGTACTTTTCGGCTGAAACCTTCGAGATCTACTTGCCCTCTACTTCTAACTAAACCCTAGCCTATAACCCGTAGGCATTGACAAGTTGATACCTTGTCAATTGGCGCCGTCTGTGGGGAGGAGATAGTGATGAGGATAAAAATGGGAGATAAAAAGAGGAGGGAGAGGGGTGAAAATAGGTAATATGAGGTAGGTTGTGGCGCCGTCTGTGGGAAAGAAGTGGGGAAAATCTCCTCATATTTGACTCGATAAAATGTGCCATTCCAACAGCCGGAAAAGCACTCGACAATATATTCTGAGAACGCCAAAGTTGCGATCAATTTCTGAATGCCGCAAATTTGTGAAGGTAAGACCCCAGATCCGTTCTGCTGGGCGTGGCATCGCCTAAGACTGCGCTCTGCTACTTTTATCCGTATCAACAGATACGAAGAAAAATCCTAACGGACGCGTTAGGTACTCGATAAATTTGGCCGGGACTCGACATAATGGTAAGACCTTAAGCGGCACCTGTCGGAGTTTACACCAGTATCCCGAGATCATGTCCGGGGACGTGATCTTGAAGTAGGATTTTGCGGATTGCCACTAGAGCGGTTAACTAGTACACGATCCGTCGGATGAACTAGCCCCAACTACCGGTATCCCTGTGCAATATAGAAATTTATATGAAGAAATACAGAAAAGTTTAAATTG
This sequence comes from Lolium rigidum, assembly GCF_022539505.1. Classification (NCBI taxonomy): domain Eukaryota; kingdom Viridiplantae; phylum Streptophyta; class Magnoliopsida; order Poales; family Poaceae; genus Lolium; species Lolium rigidum. The sequence continues at coordinate 103,379,282 of NC_061511.1, forward strand.
TCAAATAAAAATAAACAGTGGAGATTTTCCCTGACTCTACGATTCAAGCAAAATCTCGGGGGCTACTGACATAGGCATCCCAAATGGGCCTGCCGGAAATAGTACCCGGGGTTTAATGAAGGCCCACTACCCGAAGAATAAGAAGATTCGGGAGCCCAAGATATATTAAGGAAAGTAGAGTTGTAATAGGAAGTGTTGTTTGTAATCTGGCGGGATGAGTTAGAACCCGTCCGGACTCCGTAACTTGTACAAAACGAAACCCTCGGCTCCGCCTCTTATATAAAGGGGGAGTCGAGGGACGAAGAGATCATCGAATCATTGTTCACAAACCCTAGTTTTCATAATCGTCGAGTACTTTTCGGCTGAAACCTTCGAGATCTACTTGCCCTCTACTTCTAACTAAACCCTAGCCTATAACCCGTAGGCATTGACAAGTTGATACCTTGTCAATTGGCGCCAATTCTCCTCTTCCACCTCTATCTTCCCTTCCTCTTTTTACATACTTACCCCTCTCTCTTTTATCCTCTTCTTCACTCTCCCCCATCTTCCTTTATTCTCCTTCCTTCCTTCTTCTCACTTATCACCCCTCACTCCCCCTCATCATCCTTCTTTCTATCTTCCTCCTCATCTCACCTCCTCTCTTCCCTTCTTCTACTATATTCTTCTTTCATCTACCTCATCCTATACTCTCATCTCTTTCCTTACCTTCTTCTTCTCTCTCCTCCCTCCCTCTTCTCTCTCTCTTCACTCTCCATTATCTTTCCTTCCTATGTACTTACCTTCTCCTCTCCTCTTCCTTCTTTCTCTTCATTACTCGCTTCCTGGTTGTCATCGGCGACAACAGCCCTTTCCTCGACATCTCCACCCTCAGGAAGAGGAGGAAGAGAATCCATAGTAGGATGGTTCTGCAGGAAAATAACGACAAAAGAAAAATTAGAGAGATATCAATACAATGAGATGCGAGGAAAAATTCGGAACAAGATAAAAACTCGAGAAGACAAAATACCTTGGGGAGAGGATTGGTGGAGCTGTATGGTTCCACGCGGCAAGAGGAAGGAATAGAATCCCTCTTGCTCAGCGAGGAAATTCTTCGAATAAGCTTTTCCAAGTCCTTCACAGAAAGATCATTGGAGAGCCTATTGGCGTCATTGTCACCGACATATGTCCAAAGGGGATTTTTGCGAGCACGAAGAGGCTGCACTCTAATCCTAAGAAAGTAGGCGGTGATTTGGACACCGGACAGCTCTTTGCCTCGAGTATTTTGAAGGCGATGAATACGAGACATAAGTGCTTACGTCGCCTTTTTCTCTTCTTCGGAAGCTTCGGCATCCCGGGAGCGGCGGCGTTGAATTTTGGCACTTCCGTCAAAAGGGACTATGTTGTGCTCTACGAGTTGGCACTTTCTTCGTGTATGTAGAGCCACCTTTTGCGCCATCCTTGGACAGAATCGGAAATTTGACGTCGAAGTAATCAACGTCGGTTCGGACACGGATAACAACACCACCTATGTTATAAGTGGCGTTGTGGGAGCCATTGCGGCGGAGGCGAGAAAATGCGTTTCCAAAGAACCCAATTAGGAGTGATTCCAAGGAAGCATTCGCACGGTGTGATGAAAATAGAAATATGAAGGATGGAATTGGCGGTCGGTGGTGCAGCTGAATCCCATAGACAAAGAGAAGGCCGCGGAGGAAATCGTGAATTGGGGTAGAAAGGCCGCGGATGAGATGATCAACGAAACTAACCCGGTACTCCATTGGAGGGTTGGGGTAGCTTTCTTCGCTGGGAAAGCGGATGGCGTCTTCTTTCTTCATCAAGCCAAGCCTTTTCGGCATGTTGACATCCTGGTTGGAGATTTTAGATCTCTCCCACTCAAGATCTTCGGCAGCCATCTTGGATTACGGAGTGCCGTGGCGAGTGAGTCGCGTGCGCGGTGGCATCAACGGCCTCTGGAAAAAGCAATGCTTGTGCGTGCGGAAGATCAAACGAGTTGGGCGCAAGGGAAGTTTTTGCGAAGGGAACAATGTGCGGCGCAAGCGAAGGAGTAGACGAGAGGTTGAAGAAAGGTTTATATAGGATTCGGGCGAAGCGAGTGCACCGTTGGATAAAGAAATCGTGTGGTGAAAAAAGGATCTTGTAGATACAAGGGTAAAAGGGTATTTTTGCGAGATGGAATGGAACAGGCGTTACCGTACGTGCGCCAGGAAAAGCGGAGGACGTGTGTCCCCCACTTGCACGACGTGTCAACAAGGTGGAAATAATGGACCCACAAGGCAGCAAAGTCCTAACTATTAATAGAGATGAAGTGAATTTGACAAAGGAAAGTATGTCGACACGAAAAAATAAAAGAAGAATGGCGACAGGAGAAGTTATTTGAATACTTCGGGAGCCTTTGGTCAAATACAAGTTTTTGCCCAAATGCTCGGGGGCTACTTTGATAAAAGTAAAATTTCGACTATGGCAATATAGAAATTGCGGGAGCCTACAACCAAGCACAAGTTCGTGGTTGTAGCCTCGGGGGCTACTCCCATCGGGAGCGCTGTTCGCGCACCCGAGAGATATAAAAAAAAAGAGAATATTGGGAAATACTGGCAATATAGCGACAAGGTGGCTTAAAATGTTGAGCCTACAACCAAGCACAAGTTCTTGGCTGTAGCCTCGGGGGCTACTCCCATCGGGAACGCTGTTCGCGTGCCCGATGAAATTAAAAAAGGAAAAGGAAGAAAGATAGAAAAGCAAGAGAGTATATTTCGAGTTATAATTAACTCTACATATACTCCCATCGGGAAGATTAATATAAGTCATATTTGACTCGATAAAATGTGCCATTCCAACAGCCGGAAAAGCACTCGACAATATATTCTCAGAACGCCAAAGTTGCGATCAATTTCTGAATGCCGCAAATTTGCGAAGGTAAGACCCCAGATCCGTTCTGCTGGGCGTGGCATCGCCTAAGACTGCGCTACGCTACTTTTATCCGTATCAACGAGATACGAAGAAAAATCCTAACGGACGCGTTAGGTACTCGATAAATTTGGCTGGGACTCGACGGAATGGTAAGACCTTAAGCGGCACCTGTCGGAGTTTACACCGGTATCCCGAGATCATGTCCGGGGACGTGATCTTGAAGTAGGTTTTTGCGGATTGCCACTAGAGCGGTTAACTAGTACCTGATCCGTCAGATGAACTAGCCCCAATTACCAGTATCCCTGTGCAATATAGAAATTTATATGAAGAAATACAGAAAAGTTTAAATTGTCAAATAAAAATAAACAGTGGAGATTTTCCCTGACTCTACGATTCAAGCAAAATCTCGGGGGCTACTGACATAGGCATCCCAAATGGGCCTGCCAGAAATAGTACCCGGGGTTTAATGAAGGCCCACTACCCGAAGAATAAGAAGATTCGGGAGCCCAAGATATATTAAGGAAAGTAGAGTTGTAATAGGAAGTGTTGTTTGTAATCTGGCGGGATGAGTTAGAACCCGTCCCGGACTCTGTTACTTGTACAAAACGAAACCCTCGGCTCCGCCTCTTATATAAAGGGGGAGTCGAGGGATGAAGAGATCATCGAATCATTGTTCACAAACCCTAGTTTTCATAATCGTCGAGTACTTTTCGGCTGAAACCTTCGAGATCTACTTGCCCTCTACTTCTAACTAAACCCTAGCCTATAACCCGTAGGCATTGACAAGTTGATACCTTGTCACCGCCCTTACACCCAAGATAGGTGTAAGGGCGGCTAGATGCCTAAGGGTCGCACGACGATAGCATATGATACGGAGAACAATGCTAACCCTAAAACATCTATGATAACTACGTTGCTCGCCATCAAAAAGGCTTCAGCACGAGCAACGCATGAACGACGAATAAACGTGTGCTGCCTAGATCGCAAGATGCGATCTAGGCAGCATGGTGCTACCCGGAAGAAACCCTCGAGACGGGGGAGTTGGCGATGCGCCGAGATTGGTTTGTGGTGAACGTGATTGTTGTTTATTTCATAAACCCTAGATACATATTTATAGTCCAGGGGACTTTCTAACTCAGAGCGTGCACCTAACCGTGCACGGGTTAAACTCTAACTTCTAAGCGACACGTATCCTACTATGTTACGGATACACGGGCAAACTAGCCCAAACTTGGTATACAAGGCCGATTCATGTATTCCTTACGTGTATATTCTTCAAGCCCATCTCCAATCGCGGCCCACCTCCGATCCGGTCAAATTCCGGTGATAACACATGCCCCCTGGTTTTGGAAATGACATTTCCAAAATCATTACGCTTTTCCTTCGTCGGGTCATGTCGTGGCAGAGCGGACCTGCCGCAGAATCTTCCATCATTTCGCCTCGCCTCCTGGGCTTCTCCGCACGAATTGATAATTTCGGCATCACGTCCTCGAGAACCGTCATGGCATTAAATCTCCACCACACCCCCTTTATTTATCTGTGCCGAACGGTTCGCCACTTCATCCCCCTGCTCTGTTCTGTCCACCAGCGCCCAAAAAACCCTCTTCCCCTGTAACAATGTCTTCCTCTTCCTCTTCCTCCTCAGGCCTCCCCCTCCAATCTTCGCCGAAGAGCAAGAGTGAAGACGACCTCCACTCCGGGGCGAACCCTATCTCCTCCGACAAGGAGGAGAAAGAAGAAGAAGTAGAGAAGAAAGAGGCCTCCTCCTCCGCCAGGCACCCGCCGATGAAGCGCTCCCGCATGTGGGCGGACAGCGAGGACGAGGATGATGACGAGGAAGGAGAAAAGGAGGAGGAGGAGGATGATTCCTCCTCTTCCGGCTGGGTACCCGCCGGCGAAGCGCTTCCGCGCTTGGGCGGACAGCGAGGATGATGATGATGACGAGGAAGAAGAAGCTCCGGCCGAAGGCTGGGGCAGCAGCGACGAGGAATTCTCCGGAAGTAGCGCCGACGGCGGCTCCGATGCCGACGATGATGCTAGCGAGGATTAGCAATGTAGGATTAGTAGTCCCTGAGCAATCGGCTCTTCTTTTGTTCTTCCTTTCTTGCGCAATCGGCTCTTCATTGTAAAAAATCCTCTCTTATTAATGAAGAAGACTTTCGCTTAACTTGATTTTGCCGAGTGTTAATTTGATCAACGCTCAAATGAGCCGATGGCAACGCATCGGCCTCTTACGATAAATTTTGAGATAGACCAATTTAGCCACCTCCTCAAACGGTAACCTGCGAACCTTGCTCAAACTCAGATCCCCAGACTTCCAACCAAACAGGTCCAAACCGCGGCCATTGAGCGCAGCGTTAGATTTAACGGCAAAACTCACTGAAATAATGCCTGGTCTCATCATTAACCTTAGGTTTCCAGACGTTCTCCTGCCGAATCTCCCCTTTGCCTTCGGGAGAGCTCTAGGACCATCACTTATCCACAAATTTTCTTTCGATAATCTACAGCGATGTTTGAAATCCTGCTCTGTTTTCCCGCAGCAACCATTCCTCAAAAAGTTGGGGTGCAGAGCCGGCCGACTTCAACCAAATAGGCTTCCTATAGCAAAGGGTCCTTCAGGGCAAGCTGCCCCCCGAGCCTCAGTCAAGGCGAGAAAAGTAGTGAGCCAGCCAAATGTACCACCATCGGCTTCCAAATTATAATGCAGAGCCAGCCGATTTCAATAAAATCGGCTCCCCAGAAGAGAGAACCTTCAGGGCGAGCTGCCCCCCGAGCTTCTCCAGTTCAATTCTTGCGTCTTGCTGATCAGATCGGCTCATCATCTTTGGCAGGCTGATGCAACTTCCGGTGAGGATGTTTCGAATTTCTGGTGGTCTCCAAAACTCTGGACGTAACAACCTCTGAACGTGACATCAACCAAGTCGCCACCTTGGTTCACCCCAGGCAAAAACGTCACAGTATGCTCTCTTTGCTGGACTCACCCTTGATCTTGATCTTTGCCTCTGTTTATAACAGTTGTACCTCCTGAGTCGATGGCTAAGCATCGGCTTTCTATCCTTAATTTTTTTTTACGGGCCGATTTTTCCTATCGGCCCCCAATGTTTTCACTGCACATGTATCGCACATGTTCATCTGATTAGGTGCCCCCCGAGCCGATCTACGCGAGTAGCTGCTGATATCGGCTCGTGGTTAGCCAAGGCACTATATGTGAACGTCGGCTCTGTTAGGACCAGTGTGGATTTCTTCCAGCTCATCAGCCGACGCAAACCCATTGCCCATTAGATTGACGTTGAACCCAGGCAGAATGAATGGTGAGGATAATTTTGGCCGATTGCTGGAATCGGCCTCCATGTTGAATTGCTCAATGAAGGTTTTGCAATGTTCCTCCATAGATCCTTAGGGCCGATCACCTGGATCGGCATCGCCATGTTTGCCCATAGATGCTTGCTCTTGTTACACGGTCGGGCCGGTGGATAAAACCAGCCTAACCCCGTCCTTTGTCACGTCGATGCGCTCGCGAGTCGTCCAAATTGATGCTCGAGAGTGGCTCTTGGCCTGATGTCTCCCAAACATTCATGCCAGCCATTGAAATCTCGGCTGAATCATCTGCGTGGACGACTTCTACTTCATCTCCATCCCACTGTATTAGGCATTGGTGCATCGTGGATGGAATGCAACGATTGGCGTGGATCCAATCTCTCCCTAGTAGGACAGCATAGGAGCTCTTCGCTGTCGACAATAAAGAACGTCGTAAGGACGGTTTTCCTTCCTACGGTCGGATCCACGTTCGGAACACCTTGTGCGTCGGATGCTTGGCCGTTGAAATCGCTCGGTGTCACATTGGTCTTGATCGGATCCGAGCTAGAGCGTCCCAACCGATGTAGCATGGAGTATGGCATAATGTTAGCTGCCGCTCCGGTGTCCACCAACATCTTGTTGACGAGGCTGCCCATTGATGTAACCTCGCAAGTACGGGGCCTTCGGATGCCTGTAGCTTCTTTCTCGTGGCTTCTCAAAGATGACCGGCCGTGGGCCGCGATCAAGTTGTGCCACGGGTGCTTCGTCTAATCCGGAGCACTAAACTCCGTTGGAAGGATGAACACCATGTTTGTGCCAGCCGATGTCTCATCATCGGCTTTCTTTTGTCCGGGCGCCACTCTTTCCTTTGTGGCCGACCTTCTTCGTCCGAGGGTTCGCTGAATTTTAGCGGCCAAATCGAGCCGCGCCTTCCTCAACGTGTGCAGGTATAACCTTTCAGCTTCCTCCAACCCACGTAGACGCTGAACCCTTCGCTTTTGGGAACGGCTGAGCCCATCAGGGCACCACCTTGGGCGATGATACTTGTCTTCTTCTTCACCATCCTCCTCTAGTTCCTCGAGATCTTCCACCCGAGCGGACTCAGCATGCCTGTTCCAAGGCGGGAGAGGCCCTAGACATTTGAACACGGACACGTTAGCTGCATCCTTCTTCTTTTGTTTGCATTCTGGGCAATTGCCGATTGTAGGCAATCGGCTCATTCCTGAATCCCAGCAGTGCCTGAAGAAGGGGCAGTCCCAGTGCCTATCCACGTCGTCTTGCTCTCTCGACTTTTCCTTGGCGTGGCGCTCATATCTCTCCTCGTCGCGATCATGCCGACGTTGTCTCCTGGCATCCCTAGCCAGATGATCTCTTTCATCATCGTCGTTGTATCGCCGGCGTTGGTCGTATTGACCCACGTAATTGTTGAGGAGGTGATCAGAGAGAGGTCGCTGATATCTTACGTTCCTCACTTCTCCCTCTGTGATGTAGCGCTTGCCATCATGACGGAGCCGATCGCGTGGAGCGGCTTCCTCTGTGTCCTTGCTATGAGAGCAGCTGCCCTCATCTCCGTCCTTACCGAGTGGTGCCCGAGTCCTACCATGTTGATATTGCACGAGAATCCTGGCAGGCACCCTCCATGGTAAGTGTACTCCACCATGTTAACGGCGGGGAAGGGGTGCGTGTCGACCTTCATGGCGTACGCGGCTGAAAATTAGCCGCCCTTGTTCTATCGCCATTTGGATCTGCTGACGCCACACCCTGCAGTCGTTGGTGGCGTGGGTGAACGTGTTATGCCACTTGCAGTATGGCTTTCCGTTCAACTCCTGAGCCGTGGGGATCTTGTGGCCTTCGGGTACCTTTAGCTGCTTCTCCTTGAGTAAGAGGTCGAAAATCTGCTCAGCTTTGGTCGCATCGAAGTCAAACCCTTTTGGAGGACCTTGTGGCTTAACCCATTTACAGGACACGGGGCTTGCCCCCCGAGTCCATTCGGCCACTGCTACCTCTTGATCTCCCGCAGCACCTTCATCTTCATACTGCCTCAACCGGGACCACCGCACGCTTGAATTTATCACGGTAAACATCACGGGTGGCGGCTTGTTCATATGCGGCGACACGCACCATGTGCGCCAGTGAAGGGTGATGCGTGTAGTTGACACGTCCGTTGGGAACCCCAAGAGGAAGGTGTGATGCGCACAGCGGCAAGTTTCCCTCAGTAAGAAACCAAGGTTTAATCGAACCAGTAGGAGTCAAGAAGCACGTTGAAGGTTGATGGCGGCGGGATGTAGTGCGGCGCAACACCGGAAGATTCCGGCGCCAACGTGGAACCTGCACAACACAACCAAAGTACTTTGCCCCAACGAAACGAGTGAGGTTGTCAATCTCACCGGCTTCTGCTGTAACAAAGGGTTAACCGTATTGTGTGGAAGATGATTGTTTGCGAGAGAAAACGGTAAAACAAGTATTGCGGCAGATTTGTATTTCGGTATTAAAAGAATGGACCGGGGTCCACGGTTCACTAGAGGTGTCTCTCCCATAAGATAAAAGCATGTTGGGTGAACAAATTACGGTCGGGCAATTGACAAATAGAGAGGGCATAACAATGCACATACATGGCATGATAAGTATAGTGAGATTTAATTGGGCATTACGACAAAGTACATAGACCGCCATCCAACTGCATCTATGCCTAAAAAGTCCATCTTCAGGTTATCGTCCGAACCCCTTCCGGTATTAAGTTGCAAAGCAACGAGACAATTGCATTAAGTATGGTGCGTAATGTAATCAACAACTACATCCTCGGACATAGCGCCAATGTTTTATCCCTAGTGGCAACGAGCACAACACAACCTTAGAACTTTACATCCATTGTCCCAGGTGTCAATGCGAGGCATGAACCCACTATCGAGCATAAATACTCCCTCTTGGAGTTAAAAGCAAAAACTTGGCAGAGCCTCTACTAGTAACGGAGAGCATGCAAGATCATAAACAACACATATGTAATAACTTGATAATTAACATAACATGGTATTCTCTATCCATCGGATCCCAGACAAACACAACATAGAGTATTACGGATAGATGATCTTGATCATGTTAGGCAGCTCACAAGATCCAACAATGAAGCACAATGAGGAGAAGACAACCATCTAGCTACTGCTATGGACCCACGAGTCCGGGGGTGAACTACTCACTCATCACTCCGGAGGCGACCATGGCGGTGTAGAGTCCTCCGGGAGATGAATCCCCTCTCCGGCGGGGTGCCGGAGGAGATCTCCGAGTCCCCGAGATGGGATCGGCGGCGGCGGCGTCTCGGTAGGGTTTTCCGTATCGTGCTTTTTCGCATCGGGGGTTTCGCGACGGAGGCTTTAAGTAGGCGGAAGGGCGAGTCGGGGGCACGACGAGGGGCCCACACCATAGGGCGGCGCGGGCCCCCCTTGGCCGCGCCGCCATGTGGTGTCGCCACCTCGTGGCCCCACTTCGTATGCTCTTCGGTCTTCGGAAGGTTCGTGGCAAAATAGGCCCACGGGTCTTCGTTTCGTCCAATTCGAGAATATTTCATTACTAGGATTTACGAAACCAAAAACGAGAGAAAACGAGAGCGGCACTTCGGCATCTTGTTAATAGGTTAGTTCCAGAAAATGCACGAATATGACATAAAGTGTGCATAAAACATGTAGGTATCATCAATAATATGGCATAGAACATAAGAAATTATCGATACGTCGGAGACGTATCAAGCATCCCCAAGCTTAGTTACGCTCGTCCCGAGCAGGTAAAACGATAACAAAGATAATTTCTGAAGTGATATGCCATCATAACCTTGATCATACTATTTGTAAACATATGTAGTGAATGCAGCGATCAAAACAATGGTAATGACATGAGTAAACAAGTGAATCATAAAGCAAAGACTTTTCATGAATAGTACTTCAAGACAAGTATTAATAAGTCTTGCATAAGAGTTAACTCATAAAGCAATAAATCAAAGTAAAGGTATTGAAGCAACACAAAGGAAGATTAAGTTTCAGCGGTTGCTTTCAACTTGTAACATGTATATCTCATGGATAATTGTCAACATAGAGTAATATAACAAGTGCAACATGCAAGTATGTAGGAATCAATGCACAGTTCACACAAGTGTTTGCTTCTTGAGGTGGAGAGAAATAGGTGAACTGACTCAACATAAAAGTAAAAAGAATGGTCCTTCAAAGAGGAAAGCATCGATTGCTATATTTGTGCTAGAGCTTTTATTTTGAAAACATGAAACAATTTTGTCAACGGTAGTAATAGAGCATATGAGTTATGAAAATTATATCTTACAAGTTGCAAGTCTCATGCATAGTATACTAATAGTGCCCGCACCTTGTCCTAATTAACTTGGACTACCGGATCTTTGCAATGCACATGTTTTAACCAAGTGTCACAATGGGGTACCTCCATGCCGCACTGTACAAAGGTCTAAGGAGAAAGCTCGCATTTTGGATTTCTCGCTTTTGATTATTCTCAACTTAGACATCCATACGGGACAACATGGACAACGGATAATGGACTCCTCTTTAATGCATAAGCATGTGGCAACAATTATTATTCTCATATGAGATTGAGGATATGTGTCCAAAGCTGAAACTTCCACCATGAATCATGGCTTTAGTTAGCGGCCCAATGCTCTTCTCTAACAATATGCATGCTCCAACCATAAAGGTGGTAGATCTCTCTTACTTCGGACAAGACGGACATGCATAGCAACTCACATGATATTCAACAAAGAATAGTTGATGGCGTCCCCGAAGCATGGTTATCGCACAACAAGCAACTTAATAAGAGATAAAGTGCATAAGTACATATTCAATACCACAATAGTTTTTAAGCTATTTGTCCCATGAGCTATATATTGCAAAGGTGAATGATGGAATTTTAAAGGTAGCACTCAAGCAATTTACTTTGGAATGGTGGATAAATACCATGTAGTAGGTAGGTATGGTGGACACAAATGGCATAGTGGTTGGCTCAAGTATTTTGGATGCATGAGAAGTATTCCCTCTCGATACAAGGCTTAGGCTAGCAAGGTTATTTGAAACAAACACAAGGATGAACGGTACAGCAAAACTCACATAAAAGACATATTGTAAACATTATAAGACTCCATACCGTCTTCCTTGTTGTTCAAAACTCAATACTAGATGTTATCTAGACTCTAGAGAAACCAAATATGCAAACCAAATTAACAAGCTCTAAGTATTTCTTCATTAATGGGTGCAAAGTATATGATGCAAGAGCTTAAACATGAGCACAACAATTGCCAAGTATCAAATTATCCAAGACATTTTAGAGTTACTACATGTAGCATTTTCCAATTCCAACCATATAACAATTTAACGAAGATGAAACTTCGCCATGAATACTATGAGTAGAGCCTAAGGACATATTTGTCCATATGCTACAGCGGAGCGTGTCTCTCTCCCATAAAGTGAATGCTAGGATCCATTTTATTCAAACAAAACAAAAACAAAAAGAAACCGACGCTCCAAGCAAAGTACATAAGATGTGACGGAATAAAAATATAGTTTCAGGGGAGGAACACGATAATGTTGTCGATGAAGAAGGGGATGCCTTGGGCATCCCCAAGCTTAGACAGCTTGAGTCTTCTTAGAATATGCAGGGGTGAACCACGGGGCATCCCCAAGCTTAGAGCTTTCACTCTCCTTGATCATATTGCATCATACTCCTCTCTTGATCCTTGAAAACTTCCTCCACACCAAACTCGAAACAACTCATTAGAGGGTTAGTGCATAAAAATTCACATGTTCAGAGGTGACACAATCATTCTTAACACTTCTGGACATTGCATAAAGCTACTGGACATTAATGGATCAAAGAAATTCATCCAACATAGCAAAAGAGGCAATGCAAAATAAAAGGCAGAATCTGTCAAAACAGAACAGTCCGTAAAGATGGATTTTATTAGGCCACCAGACTTTCTCAAATGAAAATGCTCAAATTGAATGAAAGTTGCGTACATATCTGAGGATCATGCACGTAAATTGGCTTAATTTTCTGAGCTACCTACGGGGAGGTAGACCCAGATTCGTGACAGACAAAGAAATCTGTAAGCTGCGCAGTAATCCAAATCTAGTACTTACTTTACTATCAAAGACTTTACTTGGCACAAAAAAACTCAAAACTAAGATAAGGAGAGGTTGCTACAGTAGTAAACAACTTCCAAGACACAAATATAAAACAAAAATACTGGAGTAAAAACATGGGTTGTCTCCCATAAGCGCTTTTCTTTAACGCCTTTCAGCTAGGCGCGAAAGTGTAACTCAAGTAACATCGAAGGGTGGTGCACCTACAGCGGGGTTTGGAGTTTTCTCAACCATGCATAGTATATTAGATACATAAGTTTCAGCGTCTCCCTTTTCATTCGTCTTGGGCTTGCTACTCTCATCAAACAAATTTTCAGAAACAAGCCAAGCATAGTTATTTTCTAGTGCATCATTCATAGCTAGGAGTTTACATGGTATTGGTGCTTTGATCTCCCCACCATCATTAGCATTATTAGTTTACCTTATCCTATCCATATCCATTTTTTCAAGGAGACCAGCAAAATTAGTATGAGAACCAAGCATATTAAATTTAGCAAAGACCTTTCTAGCCTCTCTTGCTAGACCACCAAATTCTCTAAGAAGGGTTTCTAAAACAAAATATTTCTTTTCCCCCTCTTCCAAATCACCAAGTGTAAGAAACATGTGTTGGATTATAGGATTGAGATTAACAAATTTAGTTTCCAACAAGCGAACTAAAGCGGCAGCAGCAATTTCATAAGTAGGAGCAAGTTCTACCAAGTGTCTATCTTCAAAATCTTCAACGGTACTAACATGGGTGAAAAATTCTTCTATATTGTTCCTTCCAATTATAGACCCTTGTCCTACCGGTATGTTCTTTGTGGTAAAATTAAAAGGAAACATGATGAAATAAGTAAAGTAAATGCAAGTAACTAATTTTTTTGTATTTTTTATATGGCAAACAAGACAGTAAATAAAGTAAAACTAGCAACTAATTTTTTTTGTGTTTTGATATAATGCAGCAAACAAAGTAGTAAATAAAATAAAGCAAGACAAAAACAAAGTAAAGAGATTGAGAAGTGGAGACTCCCCTTGCAGCGTGTCTTGATCTCCCGGCAACGGCGCCGGAAATTTGCTTGATGCGTGTAGTTGACACGTCCGTTGGGAACCCCAAGAGGAAGGTGTGATGCGCACGGCGGCAAGTTTCCCTCGGTAAGAAACCAAGGTTTAATCGAACCAGTAGGAGTCAAGAAGCACGTTGAAGTTTGATGGCGGCGGGATGTAGTGCGGCGCAACACCAGAGATTCCGGCGCCAACGTGGAACCTGCACAACACAACCAAAGTACTTTGCCCCAACGAAAGAGTGAGGTTGTCAATCTCACCGGCTTTCTGTAACAAAGGGTTAACCGTATTGTGTGGAAGATGATTGTTTGCGAGAGAAAACGAGTAAAACAAGTATTACGACAGATTTGTATTTCGAGTATTAAAAGAATGGACCGGGGTCCACGGTTCACTAGAGGTGTCTCTCCCATAAGATAAAAGCATGTTGGGTGAACAAATTACGGTCGGGCAATTGACAAATAGAGAGGGCATAACAATGCACATACATGGCATGATAAGTATAGTGAGATTTAATTGGGCATTACGACAAAGTACATAGACCGCCATCCAAGCTGCATCTATGCCTAAAAAGTCCACCTTCGGGTTATCGTCCGAACCCCTTCCGGTATTAAGTTGCAAAGCAACGGACAATTGCATTAAGTATGGTGCGTAATGTAATCAACAACTACATCCTCGGACATAGCGCCAATGTTTTATCTCTAGTGGCAACGGCACAACACAACCTTAGAACTTTACGTCACCTTGTCCCAGGTGTCAATGCGGGCATGAACCCACTATCGAGCATAAATACTCCCTCTTGGAGTTAAAAGCAAAAAACTTGGCCAGAGCCTCTACTAGTAACGGAGAGCATGCAAGATCATAAACAACACATATGTAATAACTTGATAATTAACATAACATGGTATTCTCTATCCATCGGATCCCGACAAACACAACATAGAGTATTACGGATAGATGATCTTGATCATGTTAGGCAGCTCACAAGATCCAACAATGAAGCACAATGAGGAGAAGACAACCATCTAGCTACTGCTATGGACCCATAGTCCGAGGGGTGAACTACTCACTCATCACTCCGGATGCGACCATGGCGGTGTAGAGTCCTCCGGGAGATGAATCCCCTCTCCGGCGAGGGTGCGGAGGAGATCTCCGAGAATCCCCCGAGATGGGATCGGCGGCGGCGGCGTCTCGGTAGGGTTTTCCGTATCGTGGTTTTTCGCATCGGGGGTTTCGCGACGGAGGCTTTAAGTAGGCGGAAGGGCGGAGTCGGGGGCCCGACGAGGGCCCACACCATAGGGCGGCGCGGGCCCCCTTGGCCGCGCCGCCATGTGGTGTCGCCACCTCGTGGCCCCACTTCGTATGCTCTTCGGTCTTCGGAAGGTTCGTGGCAAAATAGGCCCCTGGGTCTTCGTTTCGTCCAATTCGAGAATATTTCGTTACTAGGATTTACGAAACCAAAAACAGCAGAAAACGAGGCGGCACTTCGGCATCTTGTTAATAGGTTAGTTCCAGAAAATGCACGAATATGACATAAAGTGTGCATAAAACATGTAGGTATCATCAATAATATGGCATAGAACATAAGAAATTATCGATACGTCGGAGACGTATCAAAGGGTAGTCTGCTTGGGAGGCCACGTCCTTGATCGGTGATGAGAGACCCACCACCTCCAACTCGACTGCTTCTTTTTCACTTACATGAACCGAATAGCATCGGTTCCTAAGGGTCCTGAAGCGCTGGACATATTCTGCCACTGTTTCCCCGCGCTTCTGTCGTACTTGTGCTAGATCGGCAATGCCGGCCTCGGAAGCCTCCGAGTGATACTGTATGTGGAGCTGCTCTTCCAAGCTGCTTCCAAGTCCGGATTGAGTTTGGTGGCAGCGATGTGTACCACCCGAAGCCGATCTGTGAGGGACGTGCAAAGAACCTCACACGCAGCTCGTCTGATGCTGAGATCGTGCCCAGCTGCGCCAAATATCGGCTCACATGCTCGATGGAGCTGGAACCATCTGATCCATTAAACTTGGTGAAATCAGGGAGCCGATATTTGGGTGGTAGCGGGATCAACTCGTACTCGTTGGGGTACGGCTTGGAATAGCCGATTGTCCTCCTTTTCGGCATCATGCCGAGCTGGTCTTTCGGAATTGTACAAATCTGATCCGCGGTGATGGCTGCGGGCGTCGAACTACGAAGATTCGCCGGGGTGGCATACTTAGCCAGCCATGCTTGCTTTTCCGGCTACGAGCCAAGCTGCGGGAGCTGAGCTGCGGAGGTTTGTCGGAGTGGCGTACTTAGCTAGCCACGTACGCTTCTCAAGATCTGTTCCCGACGTTCCTCCTGCTTGTTCTAGAAGTCCCTCGTTGTTGCGGCCTGGTTCGAGAGTGCCCGATTCTTGCGGTACGGCACGTATGCGCACGTGTACCCGTGGGGGATCTCCTTGGGCGCCTCATGTAAGAATTGGTAGTCACTAGGGTCACCACCAATCTTGTAGACGACGTATGCCGATGAACTCGGCACTTACGGTCGCTGCCAACGCGAATGGCGGCGGTGGACGGGGCTCGGAGTGGCATCTCTCCTTGGTAAGTCCCCGAGCTGGTCCTGACGGAGAATGCGATGGCTCATGATTTCTGGATCACGCGCGGAGCGACACGCTCCAAAGTGTTCACCGAGGCTCTCGGAATGGCGGTGCGGCGAATGAGCCACCATGAAGTTGATCTCCTGACGCGGCGACCTGGTGTGTTCTTCGACGGGGTGGACAGGTCCACTCCATCGAGCGCGCCTTCGGTGAGAACCCTTTCCACCTGATGCCATGTGAGCGGGTTACGTGAAAAGAGCCGATGAGGTCGGCTTCGAGGAGCTGCTTTGATCTCGTCATGCTTCTTCTTGAGCTCCTCGGTCGGATCCTCGTACTTGACCGGAGTGCCTTCCGCCATCTCAGATGTAGATGGCGACGCGGTTGATGTCGAAGATCGTCCCACCGGGCGTGCCGAGAATGTGTTGCGGTCGAAACCCAGCGGCGGGCAGCGATGGGCAACACCGTAGAGCCGGGAATCTCCCGGGACTCGCGGCTGGCCCTGGTCCCTCCGAGCGACGGCCCGCAAAGCCTTCGGCACGCACGTCCGATGCTTGATGCAAGGGCGTGCCACCGACCTATACACGGTCGGGAAGGTGTTGGAGAATGCCTCGCTTAGTTTCCTGCATGGCATACACGTAAACGTTAAATACGAGCCTCGATCGGCTCTCGGGTTGTCCTGTGAATCGGCTCAAAGAGCCGATCCACCCATGATGCGTACGAGGTGTACGATCGGATGGTGGTCCTGCTTGATCAAGATAAAGCTAAAGCGACCTACTACGATTTGGGGTTTTCACCGCATAATCGGAACATCCTACTCGTGATCGAGCACGGCGGCCACGCACGGTGATCGTAAACCGACCCTAGACAAGGCCTAAAAACCAACACGAAGTTGATCCTCGGAACATCCTGTCTAGGGCTAGCAAACTACACCCTACGCGCCACTTGGATCCTTCGACCCGTTTGTAAGGCCTAACAATGCAGATGTTAAACTAATCCTTGAAGAACAAGGAGCAATCATAACGGATCGGATCTACTAAACAATGATCAAGCGGGGTGCCGCCCTTACACCCAAGATAGGTGTAAGGGCGGCTAGATGCCTAAGGGTCGCACGACGATAGCATATGATACGAAGAACAATGCTAACCCTAAAACATCTATGATAACTACGTTGCTCGCCATCAAAAAGGCTTCGGCACGAGCAACGCATGAACGACGAATAAACGTGTGCTTGCCTAGATCGCAAGATGCGATCTAGGCAGCATGGTGCTTACGCGGAAGAAACCCTCGAGACGGGGGAGTTGGCGATGCGCCGAGATTGGTTTGTGGTGAACGTGATTGTTGTTTATTTCATAAACCCTAGATACATATTTATAGTCCAGGGGACTTTCTAACTCAAGCGTGCACCTAACCGTGCACGGGTTAAACTCTAACTTCTAAACGACACGTATCCTACTATGTTACAGATACACGGGCAAACTAGCCCAAACTTGGTATACAAGGCCGATTCATGTATTCCTTCTGTGTATATTCTTCAAGCCCATCTCCAATCGCGGCCCACCTCTGATCCGGTCAAATTCTGGTGATAACAGTATCGTGGCTCTCGGTACTAGGGTTTTCGCGACGGAGAGAATAAATAGGCGAAGGGGCAGAGTCGGGGGGGCGCCCGAGGGGCCCACCCCACAGGCCGGCGCGCCCCCCCTCTTGGCCGCGCCGCCAGGTGGTGTGGGGCCTCCTTGGCCCGTCTCCGTCTCTCCTTCGGTGTTCTGGAAGGCTCCGTGCAAAATAAGACCGTGGCTTTGTTTCGTCCAATTCCGAGAATATTTCCTGTGTAAGATTTCTGAAACCAAAAACAGCAGAAAACGAGAGCTGGCGCTTCGGCATCTTGTTAATAGGTTAGTGCCGGAAAATGCATCAAAATGATGTAAAGTGTATATAAAACATGTGAGTATTGTCATAAAACTAGCATGGAACATAAGAAATTATAGATACGTTTGAGACGTATCAAGCATCCCCAAGCTTAGTTCCTACTCGCCCTCGAGTAGGTAAACGATAACAAGGATAATTTACGAAGTGACATGCTTGCTATCATAATCTTGATCAATACTATTGTAAAGCATATGAGGTGAATGAAGTGATTCAAAGCAATGGTAAAGATAATGACTAAACAAGCTGAATCATATAGCAAAGACTTTTCATGAATAGTACTTTCAAGACAAGCATCAATAAGTCTTGCATAAGAGTTAACTCATAAAGCAATAGATTCTTAATAGAAGGTTTTGAAGCAACACAAAGGAAGATATAAGTTTCAGCAGTTGCTTTCAACTTCAACATGTATATCTCATGGATAATTGTCAATACAAAGTAATATGATGAATGCAAATAAGCAAGTATGTAAGAATAAATGCACACAGTTGACACAAATGTTTGCTTCTAAGATAGAAAGAAGTAGGTAAACTGACTCAACATAAAGTAAAAGAAAGACCCTTCGCAGAGGGAAGCAGGGATTACTCTTGTGCTAGAGCTTTTTATTTTGAAAACATGGAAACGATTTTATCAACGGTAGTAATAATTCATATGTGTTATGCATAAAACATCCTATAAGTTGCAAGCCTCATGCATCGAATACCAATAGTGCTCGCACCTTGCCCTAATTAGCTCGGATTTCCATGGATTATCATTGCATTACATATGTTTCAACCAAGTGTCACAAAGGGGTACCTCTATGTCACCTGTACAAAGGTCCAAGGAGATAGATCGCATTTGATTTCTCGTTTTTGATAAATCTCAACTTGAGGACATCCATACCAGGACAACATAGAAAACAGATAATGAACTCCTCTTTAATGCTTAAGCATTCAACAATAGATAATATTCTCATAAGAGATTGAGGATTAATGTCCAAACTGAAACTTCCACCATGATACATGGCTTCGGTTGGCGGCACAATGTTCTTCTCTAACAATATGCATACTCAAACCATTTAATCATGACAAATCACCCTTACTTCAGACAAGACGAACATGCATAGCAACTCACATGATATTCAACAAAGGTGTAACAGTTGATGGCGTCCCCAGAAACATGGTTACCGCTCAACAAGCAACTTATAAGAAGTAAGATACATAAGCGACATATTCAATACCACAATAGTTTTAAGCTATTTTCCCATGAGCTATGTATTGCAAAGACAAGGAATGAAATTTTAAAGGTAGCACGCAAGCAATTTACTTGGAATGGCAGAAAAATACCACATAGTAGGTAGTTATGGTGGACACAAATGGCATAAGTTTTGGCTCAAGGTTTTGGATGCACGAGAAGCATTCCCTCTCAGTACAAGGCTTTGGCTAGCAAGGTTGTTTGAAGCAAACACAAGTATGAACCAGTACAGAAAAACTTACATAAGAATATATTGCAAGCATTATAAGACTCTACACTGTCTCCTTGTTGTTCAAACACTTTTACCAGAAAATATCTAGACTTTTAGAGAGACCAATCATGCAAACCAAATT
The DNA here is from genome assembly GCF_022539505.1 of Lolium rigidum. NCBI lineage: Eukaryota > Viridiplantae > Streptophyta > Magnoliopsida > Poales > Poaceae > Lolium > Lolium rigidum. The sequence continues at coordinate 103,398,755 of NC_061511.1, forward strand.
TCAACAAGCTCTACAGTAGTTCTCCACTAATATGTTTAAACTACATGATGCAAGAGCTTAAACATGATCTATTTGAGAACTCAAAACAATTGCCAAGTATCAAATTATTCAAGACCATATACCAATTACCAAGCATTTTCTGTTTCCAACCAAATAGCAATGAACGAAGCGGTTTTCAACCTTCGCCATGAATATTAAAAGTAAAACTAAGAACACCAGTGTTCATATGAAACAGTGGAGAGTGTCTTTCTCCCACACAAAGAGTGCTAGGATCCGAATTTATTCAAACAAAAACAAAAATAAAAGCGCACAGACGCTTCAAGTAAAGCACATAAGATGTGACGGAATAAAAATATAGTTTCACTAGAAGTGACCTAATAAGTTATTGATGAAGAAGGGGATGCCTTGGGCATCACCAAGCTTAGATGCTTGAGTCCTCTTGAAATATGCAGGGATGAACCACGGGGGCATCCCCAAGCTTAGACTTTTCACTCTTCTTGATCATATTATATCATCCTCCTCTCTTGATCCTTCAAAACTTCCTCCACACCAAACTCAAAACAATCTCATTAGAGGGTTAGTGCATAATAAAAAATTCACATGTTCAGAGAGGATACAATTATTCCTAACACTTCTGGACATTACCCAAGGCTACTGAAAGTTAATGGAGCAAAGAAATCCATTCAACACAGTAAAAGAGGCAATGTGAAATAAAAGGCAGAATCTGTCAAAACAGAACAGTCCGTAAAGACGAATTTTTTAGAGGCACTTAACATGCTCAGATGAAGAAGCTCAAATTGAATGAAAGTTGCGTACATATCTGAGGATCACTCATGAATTTTCGCAGGTTTTTCGAGTTTCCTACGGAAAGTTCTACTCAAATTCGTGACGAGCTAGAAATCTGTTTACGCGAGAAATCCAAATCTAGTATCAACCTTACTATCAAAGACTTTACTTGGCACAACAATGCAATAAAGCAAAGATAAGGAGAGGTTGCTACAGTAGTAACAACTTTCAAGACACAAATATAAAACAAAAATTTCAGAAATAAAATAATGGGTTGTCTCCCATAAGCGCTTTTCTTTAACGCCTTTCAGCTAGGCGCAGAAAGTGTAAATCAAGTAACATCAAGAGATTAAGCATCAACATCATGATTTTCCTTAAAAACAAAACTTGTCACAATAGGTATCTTAGATGCTCCATTATCTAAATTTCCCATAGTGGTGCTAAGGGCTTTATCAATTTTAGGCTTATAATAATTCTTTGGCTTAGGCACCTTAGAGACATACATGAATTTTTGCTCCTTACCCACATAAGCTTTCTCCTTAAACTTAAGGGAAGAAAAAGTTGAACCCAAGGTTTCCATAGCTTCTTCAAGTTCACCAATCCTATGGGTTTGATTATCATGGATAGCACAAGTTTCTAAGACAGCAATTCTTTCATTAATTCCTCCTAGAGATTTATCAAGTTTATCAGTATTATCAAGTAATATCCCCAATTTAGTCTCAACACTTGGAAGATTTTTCTCTATGGCCTCCAACTTTTTCATGACATCTTCAAGAGAGATTTCAATTTTAGCTTCATTAACGGGTGGTATTCCAACTAGACTCTCAATAATGCAACTAGCTTCTAAAGCAGGAGTGTCTAGGAAATTACCTCCCGCAAGAGTATCAAGAACATACCTATTCCAGCTAGAGATACCAACATAAAAGTTCCTAAGGAGAATAATAGTGGAGTGTTTCTTAGTGCACCTATGATGAGCATCGCTAATTCTATACCAAGCATCTTTAAAACTCTCTCCCCCTTGTTGCTTAAACGAACGAACTTCAACTTCAGGATTACTCATTTTAGCAATAATAAAAATAAACTAAGCAAACTAAATTAAATAAAGTAAAACAAGTAACTAAGTTTTTTGTGTTTTTGATATAAAGAAAGCAAACAAGACAGAAAATAAAGTAAAGTAAAGCAAGACAATAAACAAAGTAAAGACATTGGATGTGAGAGACTCCCCTTGCAGCGTGTCTTGATCTCCCCGGCAACGGCGCCAGAAAACAGTCATGATGGCGCGTGAGCACACGTCCGTTGGGAACCCCAAGAGGAAGGTGTGATGCGCACAGCAGTAAGTTTTCCCTCAGAAAGAAACCAAGGTTATCGAACCAGTAGGAGATGAAGGCCACGTGAAGGTTGTTGGTGGAGGAGTGTAGTGCGGCACAACACCAGGGATTCCAGCGCCAACGTGGAACCTGCACAACACAATCAAAATACTTTGCCCCAACTTAACAGTGAGGTTGTCAATCTCACCGGCTTGCTGTAAACAAAGGATTAAACGTATGGTGTGGAGAATGATGTTTGTTTGCAAAGGACAACAGAGAACAGAGATTGCAGTAGATTGTATTTCAGATGTAAAAGAATGGACCGGGGTCCACAGTTCACTAGTGGTGTCTCTCCAATAAGATAAATAGCATGTTGGGTGAACAAATTGCAGTTGGGCAATTGAATAGAGAGGGCATAACAATGCACATACATATCATGATGACTAATATGAGTTTTACTTAGGGCATTACGATAAAGAACATAGACCGCTATCCAGCATGCATCTATGCCTAAAAAGTCCACCTTGAGATTAGCATCCGCACCCCTTCCAGTATTAAGTTGCAAACAACAGACAATTGCATTAAGTACTGTGCGTAATGTAATCACCACAAATATCCTTAGACAAAGCATTGATGTTTTATCCCTAGTGGCAACAGCACATCCATAACCTTAGAACTTTATGTCACTCGTCCCGCATTCAATGGAGGCATGAACCCACTATCGAGCATAAATACCCCCTCTTGGAGTCACAAGTATCAACTTGGCCGAGCCTCTACTAGCAATGGAGAGCATGCAAGATCATAAACAACACATATATGATAGATCAATAATCAACTTGACATAGTATTCCATATTCATCGCATCCCAACAAACACAACATGTAGCATTACAATTAGACGATCTTGATCATGTTAGGCAGCTCACAAGATCTAAACATGATAGCACAAGAGGAGAAGACAACCATCTAGCTACTGCTATGGACCCATAGTCCAAGGATGAACTACTCACGTATCAATCCGGGATGATGTAGAGTCCTCCGGTGATGATTCCCCTCTCCGGCAGGGTGCCGGAGGCGATCTCCTGAATCCCCCGAGATGGGATTGGTGGCGGCGGCGTCACAGTAACTTTCCTCGTATCGTGGCTCTCGGTACTAGGGTTTTCACGACGGAGAGAATAAATAGGCGAAGGGGCAGAGTCGGGGGGCGCCCGAGGGGCCCACCCCACAGGCCGGCGCGCCCCCCTCTTGGCCACGCCGCCAGGTGGTGTGGGGCCTCCTTGGCCCCTCTCCGTCTCTCCTTCGGTGTTCTGGATGGCTCCTTGCAGAATAAGACCGTGGGCTTTTGTTTCGTCCAATTCCGAGAATATTTCCTGTGTAAGATTTCTGAAACCAAAAACAGTAGAAAACAGGAACTGGCGCTCCGGCATCTTGTTAATAGGTTAGTGCCGGAAAATGCATCAAAATGATGTAAAGTGTATATAAAACATGTGAGTATTGTCATAAAACTAGCATGGAACATAAGAAATTATAGATACGTTTGAGACGTATCAGTGGTCACCGAAGGGAGTAGATCGAGCAAGAGGTCGTCGGAGCTAGAGGAAGTTCTCCGGAGGGAGGGAGAGGATGGGCAACAGAGGGAGAAGAGGATGAAGAGGACGAGGGAAAGAGGAGGAGGTATAGAGGATGAGGAGGAGCAGAAAGTGAGAAAGGAAGAGAAGGTTGTCTGTTGGTTTTCAACTTATAGGTAAGTTACCGCCGGCACACGTGGCGCGCCGGCGGTAATCTTGCCCATTTCGAGAAAATATGGCAACAAAATCTAAAACCTTCAAAAACTGTATTTTCCTTTTTAATTTTTAGGAATCTACAAAAACGTTAAATGGCCAAAGGCCGTTGAAATTGGATGTAACTTTTTCTCTAGATACATTTTCATACTATAAAAAAACTTTTTTATCGGAGGTCATATGCAAAATTGAGAGCCATTTTACCGAAACATGGAGCCATTTTGCAAAATATGTTGAAATTCATGTTTCTTATTTTCCCTTACAACTAGATTACATAACATATGGACATCTCAAAAGTATTTTAAATTTTGAAGTTTCTACCTTTTTTCAAAGCTAAAAAGGATATTCCCTAAGGGGTGCAGATTTTGCCTCCACTCTGCCCCGGACCTGGGCGATTAAAAGGATCATATGGGCGCCTAGAGGGGGGGTGAATAGGTGCTAATTAAATTTTAATTCTTTTTAAAGTTTGGCTTGACAGAAATGGTAAATTCTCTAGATATGCAACTACGTGAATTTAACTATATGACAAGATGCAATCAAGTAACAAGATACAACAATGAAAGTAGTGAAGTGCGGTAATTAAATAGATAGAGGTAGCCGAGAGAGGAGCACGCTAAGATAAAAGGGTTGATTCTCGTAGTTCCTTCCTTTTGAGGGGAAGTACGTCTACGTTGGAGGGGTGTGGTGTCACGAAGACCAACCAACACCAGAAAGGCCTCACCCTATTCTCCGATGAGCAAACCACGAAGGTTAAATCATGCTGCACTAAGCGGTAGCCTTGAAGGTGGCAGCTAGAACCTTTACAGCAAGTATGGGGCACACATCCACGACCAAATTGGACGCTCCCAAATGACGCCCTCTAAGATTTATACAAAGAACCAGCTCCGGGCGACCTCTCAAAGATCCAGAAAGACACACAAAGAATCACAAAAGGATTTGAGTGGTGGCAACAAATTGGTTCGGTGGGATTGTGGATCTATGGATTCTCCTTCGATCCTCAAAGACTCAAGTTGTTTGGGTGGAGGAATAGGGAGATCTAGATGAATTTATGAAGTGTAGTAACAGTGGAGAGATAGAGTGGGCCGTCAAGATCTCAATGTAGGAGAAGACCCCTTTTCATATGTGGTGGGGGACTCTATCTGTCGGGATAAAAGGGGCAGCTTTTTCTACATTGGCCAGACCTTCCAGGCTAGGTCGGACCACTCCGTCCAATCGGCCCCGTCCGACCAGGGCTGCACCATGATACGTTGCAAACGTATCTATAATTTTTGATGCTCCATGCTTGTTTTACGCCAATTGTTATATGTTTTTTTTACACTTCGTGGAACTTTTATGCATTTTCCGGAACCAACCTATTGAGAAGAAACCATTGTGCCAGTTCCCTATTTTTTGCTGTTTTGTATTTCAGAAAAGTCGTATAGGAAATATTCTTGGAATTGGATGAAACAAAATCGAAACCTCATATTTTTCCCGGAACAAAGACGGAGTCCAGAGCAGAGACGGGGGAGAACAAAGAGAGGGGCCACACCATGCATTGGCGCGGCCCAGCCCCTGGCCGCGCCTAGGGGTGGTGTGGGCCCCCTAGCGCCCACCGACCTCGCCCTTCCGCCTATAAGACGCCTCCCGACGCGAAAACCCTAAAATGATCAAGCCTCCGCCCACGAAAAATTTCATAGCTCCGTCGCCGTCGCAGCAAGTTTCGGGGGACAGAAGTCTCTATTCCGACACCCTGCCGGATGGGGAATTGCCCCTAGAGCCATCTCCATCGGCTCCACAGCCATCTTCATCGCTGTTGTTGCCTCCTATGAATTAGGAGGGAGTAGTTCTCCCCCGAGGCTGAGGGCTTTAACGGTGTCTATCTCTCTCTATCCCATGGTGTGATCTTTATGTGATTGTGAGCTTTGTAATCTAGTTGAATAAGTAGATGTTATTCTTCAACTATTATGCTAGTCAAGTGGTTTTATTATGTGATCTCCGGGGACATCTTGTCCCACGGTGTAAAGATAAACTCTCATAGAACAACTAGTTGAAAGAAGAGAGTTATTAAACAACAAGATAGACATGAAGTTTGACTTCATCAAACACTTTCACCACTTTTTAAATGGCATTAGTTAACGGTCTTGCCTCTTAGTAACCAGTATAAACCTTATTTCTCTTTCTTTCAATCATGTCATACGCTCTACTCAACATTTTCCTTCCACTTTCCATAGCTAACTGAATCCTCGGGTGCCTACATACACTTTTCCATAGAGCATATGTATTGAAGTATCCATGACCCTCAGTTTACTCGTTGATTACTAAATGGAACAAGAGTATCTCATGTCCCCTTGTCATCATATCTTCCTAACTATTTGTTCTACAAAACCATATCTCTGCTACTCCAAATTCAAGGTATTCTTTTTTCTTTATTTGTAAACATCACTTGCATGGATCGTTCCTTTGTTGCAAGTTTTTGCTTGTTTGAGAAGTTCTATACACTACAAAAAAAGTTGCCATGGGCGACGAATTTCAAACCCAACTGTGGTTGTTGATGCACCATCCCCGATGATTTTTGCTCTCTCCATGGTGCACCGCAAAACTTTTTTTCTCTTTTTTTGAGGAAATCTAGCACCATGGAATCGTGAAAAACGTCACGCATGGTGGCTATGGACGTGGTGCACGATGAATTCTCAGGTGCGCTGGCCAAGTCAACGCAAATCCACATTCCCGGGGCTATATGGCCCAGATGGCAGTGTCTCTAGCACTGTTTTTTCGATCGTGCCCTCTCGTTCACGTTCTCCGATCGATCCATTTATGCTGCTAGCTCATGGGTCCCACATGTTATCCTATCTGAACGATAAATATTCCCTTTCTTGAATTTTTTGACCCCCTAACTTTTGGCTACTTGAATTTTTCTTTCGATCCCGTGTCGCCTTTGAAACGTTGCACAATGAGACCCATATGTCATCCTCTTTGTACCATAAAAGTTTTACTTCTTGTATTATTTTTGGCACATGATATTTGGTCACTTGCCTTTCTCTTTCGATCCCCTGGTGCCTTGTTAGCATTGAGTGCGATGCTGGTAGATCGGTCCCACATGCCAGCTTCTCTATATAATATACGTATTCTTTCTTGCACTATTTTTGGCCCATGATATCTGGCTACTTGTCTTTTTCTTTGGATCTCATATCACCTTGTTAACATTTAGGCCGCTGCTGCAATATGAGTCCCATATGTCGGCCTCTATGTACAATAAACGTTTCCTTTCTTGGATTATTTTTGGCCCCTTGATTTCTGGCTACTTGCCTTTTTCTTCCGATCCCCTACCACCTTTGAAAAATTGAGGATGCTTCTGCAAGATGGGTCTCATATGTCATTCTCTCTGAATGATAAATGTTTCCTTGGATTTTTTATCCCTAATTTCTGGCTACTTTCCTTTTTCTTTCGATCTCTTGCCGCCTGGTTAACGTTGATGTCGTTGTTGGTTCATTGATGCATGTAAAATGCATACATGAACTTTGTAATTTCTAAACATGAATTCCCACAAATTTGCAACATATATAATGATAATACACGAGTTTACATTGATTTATGGAAATTTACCGATGATCCCCTTTATTTGGGCTGTAACTCCACAGAACAGGAAAACCCTGTTTTGTGTATTTTTCACTTTCAGAAACCTATACGGAATCAAATTGAGTTAGGATTTCGGGGACATCACTTTTTTACCGAAAGAAGGACTTGGAGCACTTGGATCTCACCTGGGGCCTTGGAGGCCCAAAAGAGGTGAGGTGGCGCTCCGAGCCAGGGTGGGCGCGCCACCCATCCTCTTTCAGTCATCGATCGCCCAATTTTCTTGATTCTTTCGCGAACCGATGTATTTTGACCTACAAATGACTATATATATGACCCCAAGGGTTCTTTGGAGGAGAGCGCCGCAGAAAACACGAAAATGGAGGCTGCAGGACAGAGCATTGGTGGGGGAAACTCCGTCAGAGCTGCCGCCGGAGGGATCTCCACCTTCTCCAACGTCTTCATCATCACCACCATGATAAAGAGGGAGTAGTCCACCTCTGGACTACGGGTTTGTGGCAGTAGCTTGATCTATTTCTCTCATGTTTTTCATAGATCTTAGTACCATATGAGCTGCCTAACATGATTATGGTCATATATGTAATACCTATGTGGTGGATCTTTATTATGTGATATTGTGCTAGGAGATTCGACTCTACTTTGTGTAAGATGTATTGATAGATGCATATTATGTACCCCATTCTTAAGTATTGGTTCTCATCCAACTTTTATGCAAGAACGTGTGTGGGTGATGTGTGTGTTAGATGGAATAGCATGTTTTTAGTGATTGGATAGTGACAACAAATTCATGATATATTATGGCTTTGCATTTTCTTTTGCTATCTCACTAGAGATAAAGTGAATGCATGTGCTATGTTCGTCACGTGATAAAAGTGACAATCTTGCTTGTTCAAGGTAGCATATTTGATATTCAAACATCATGTCAAAGTACTTATGGCTATACTATGTTCATTCTTAATACAAGATTGCATGAGGTTTTTCTTGTCTTGTGGAGTATAAGAGAGATATGTAGCATCATCTCTATGTTAGGACATGATGCCCATATAAAAACATATCTTACACATGGTGAAGTTATATTCTTTATATCTCATTGATGAATTTTTATTGTCCACTACAACTTAAAAGAGAGAATAGTCAAGTGAACCCGTCAACCCCGGTCCAATTTTAATCATAAGAAATACCTTTCCATCACATTTATCTTACTTTTTATTTGTTGCACTATTTTAATCCAAGAATACTAAAATATTTATCTATCTTATTTGCACACAAAACCCCAAAACAACAAACCTTTACTGATTTTACTTAGTTTACTTCACTTGTTTAGTTTACTTTACTTTAGTTGCTACTTTATTTTACTTTTACTTACACGAAACCTTGTGCTTGACAACCACACGGTGGAGTTGGGGACATAAGGGTTTATTTTATTTTGGAGGATTGCTAGAAGAGGAGAGGGATATATACCTCTTTACTCCAGTCTCCGAGAGTTTGATATAAACCCTCGAGTCACCCTTGTGGGGAAAATACTCTGTTGACAGAACATTCTGCACTTGGAGTCCCAACATCATCACTCGTGGGTCCGACATGCCATCGTCTCTGAACGATAAACCTTCCCTTTCTTGGATTTTTTAACCCGTGATTTCTCTTGCCTTTTTTTCTTTAGATCCCCCACTGTCGTGTTAACGTTGAGGGCGCTGCTACAAAATGGGTCACACATGTAATCCTCTTTGATGATAAATGTTTCAAATTTTTTCCACCGTTGGCTGATGGTAACAATTTATTCTTTCATCTCCACTTTTTCATCCACATCCTCCGGGGCCTTGGCCTTCAAAGCAAGATTCCCTCCTCTCCTCATACCAAGAGCACAAGAATCTTCCGCAATCTTCGACCCAACTTTGAAAGCGTCCATCTCTTGCATAAATTCATTGGAGGTCATGTCATCATAGTTATGCTTGTTCTTGAGGGTCTTCAAATCGGCCGCCTCAAAAGGCATGATGGCCTTGATATACTTCCTCTTGACCCAATCATCATCAGTGTGAGAAACACCAAGGTTCATAAAGGTGATGGCAAGAGCCTTGAGGCGACGGCACATGTCTTGATGATCTTCACCTTCCTCCATGAGAAAGCCCTCGGCTTGATTTCTAACTTCTTCAAACTTGTTACGCCTCATGCTAGCATTGCCTAGAAATACTTGCATGAGAGTGTTCCAAGCCGATTGGGCGATGGTGTCGTTCTCAATGTATGGTCTATCATCTTCACCCATGGCTTGTTGAATCATGTACAAGGCGGTGGCGTTGAGTTGGCAATCAACCACTTCCCTACGAGTCAATTTTTTTAAGGATTGTTAGCCTTATATCCTTCCTCAACAATTCTCCATAATTCAATGGAGGAACAACAAAGACATGACTTCATTTTAGATTACCACATGGGGAAAGCTTTAGGCGTTAACTTAGGTGAATCGCCTTGGTGAATTATATGAGGGTGAGGGATAGGTGGATTCGGAGAATATAACGGAGGAACCTCCGAGTACTCCCCGGATCCATTTTGTTCCTTAGTTTTGGGATCTACTTGTTAGAGGAATCACCACCACCATCCACATCGCCAACGGTTTTAGCAACCGAAGGAGCACCCTTGGGCCACATTGTTGCTCCAGTGGACCCTTGTTGGCCTGGACATGGTTGTGGACGCTCCGATGCAACAATAGACAAGGCTCCCTCAACCTGCTTCGGTTTGGCGTTTTTGGTGTTGTCTTTTGCTGTTAGTTTCGGTATGCCTTTTGCGTGTGTTTGTGTGTTGTAAGTTATGTTGAAACTTATAGCCAGTTAATATAACAACAACAACAAAACCTTTTTTCCAAGCAAGTTGGGGGTAGGTTAGATACGAAACCCAACAGAAATAAAAGGAAACCAAAAACGAGAACAAGATGAAAAAAGAGAGTAAACAAAGATTCCGGCACATGGATCGCCGATCTTCATGCAGTCCTATCAAGAGCCAAGTCTTTAGGTACATTCCAATCCCTCAATTCTCTTTTTACCGCCTCCGACCAAGTTAGCTTTGGTCGTCCTCTACCCCTTCTAGTGTTCTCCATACTCCTTAAAATTTCACGAGCTTTTGGAGGCCTCGGCTGGATATGCCCAAACCACCTTAGTCGGTGTTGGACAAGCTTCCCGTTGATCGATGTCATCCCTGGTCTATCGCGAATTACCTCGTTCCTAATGTGGTTCTTTCTTGTATGGCCGCACATCCATCGTAGCATGCGCATCTCCGCAACACTCATTTGTTATATGTGTTGTCTTTTAGTTGGCCAACATTCTGCCCCATATAGCATCGCCGATCTGAGTACCATCCTATAGAAGTTACTTTTTAGCTTTTGTGGGACCTTCTTGTCACATAGGATATGAGATGCTTGCCACCACTTCATCCACCATTCCGTGATCCTGTGGCAAACATCCTCATCGATAGCACCATTGCTTGGTTTCATTAATTCAAAACCGGACTTATTTGAAGCCTCCCATTCTAAAATAATTACCCTTTATTACAGAACATCGCATGTTCATCACAATCAAGCGAACATAACCACAAGTATTTGAAATATTTCAAACCCCATCATTTTGAGCCCACGATGCGCCTCTCTGTGTCCGTACGACCAGTAAATGCAGGCAGTTGTTGCCTCGGCGCTCTCGCCGGAGTAGTAGCAGAAAGAGACAAAACGTCCAAGAAACGCAAACCAGCCACGCAACTGGAACCCACCGAGACTGTCCGTTCAAGCAAAAGCATCTGTACCGGATTGATCGGCGCCGTCCGCTCCGTGGCCGCTCCGCTACTTATAGGCCCCCCACGCCACCCCCTTCCCCCAGTCTCTATCTCTTTCTTCCCACCCCCAACCTGCTTCTTCGCACTTGCTTTAGGTACGGCATCGAGTAGCAGCAAACTCGATCTGGTTGCTGGTTCGTTTCGTTTCCTAGCAGAAACTCGATTTGCTTCGTCAGTTTTGCTGTTGGATGTTTCTCGCGAATCTTCTTCTCCTCTTGTTAATTTCTTGATGCGCCGATGAAGGCAAAGAGCTCGGTCGGAATTGATTTGTGGCGTAGCATGAGCGTCAGATCTCCTGGCTCGCTCGCTCGCAGATAGTAGCTCGAGTCCTGAGGCGCGGTTGCAACTTCTCTCTGCTCGTGGCCTCTTCTTGGCGCATCTAGCATTTATTTTTGGTTGCCTTAATTTGCAGTAACTCTTCCGATCTGAAACTTGATGCTTGCTGTGTGGTTTTGTAATTTCTACGCGGGGCGGCAGTGATGCAACTCGCAGAGTTGAGGCCTGATGATGAGCACTGTTAATTGGTGCAAGATAGTGTATCGCTTCTCTGAGCCGCCCCCGTACGTCCTCATTTTCTTCTCTGCCTTGTTGCGCGCGGTGCCAGATGAGGTCCATGAACCGGTTCATCTGCGCGTCCGCACGGCTCAGGCTCCAGATCCGACCTTCTTGTTGTGTTCGTCCGTCTGTTCTGTTTTTTCTTGCGGCTTTGTTCATCTGGCCGATGAGGAGCTAGCGTTGTCGAAATGGAGCCAAGAAATAAGAACCGCCGATGATGCATCCGAGGCTCATTTTTTCCCCGTTTGTACGTCATTCTGATTTGCTACCTTCTTCCGATCTTTCCTTGGGATGGGATGTGCCGATGATGTACTCCTATATATGCATATAGTTTGAGCCCATCGATCGGTGATGAGAACTCAAATTCCTACACCTCTACTGAGGCACGAAAAGTAGAATGAATCGTTCTGTATTCTGCTCTACTGCTCCTCCTGCAGCGGGCAGTTTGCTTTCCATTGCCTCTTTCTGGAGTTCTGTCTTCTTTCTTTGCGACCAAGAAGATTTGCTATTCGTCTGCATGTGCTGCTCTATCCTCTATGTGAGCAGTTGTTTCCCTGAGCGCTCTTTTCTTCATCTTTTTTTTGGGGGGTTGGTACTGCTCTGACATGCAAGTTGCCAGAGAGAGGGAGGCCGGCGTCCGTTCTTTTTCTTTTCGGTAGTACAGTACAGAGTATATCATCTTAGCATATTCTTCCGGGGGAAGGACTAACGTTTCTCTTCTTTTCATCTTGCACACATTGTTTTGCATCTCTTTTCTCTGCACGAAAATTGCCAGGGGTGGCAGCCTTAACGCGTGCCTTACGCCTCAAGAAATAATCTGGGCCCTTCCTTTCGGGGTCACGACGAACCAGAAACGTCCGTCTGTCTGCTGCGCCACCTGATCGCTTTATTTTCCTGCAGGCCCTTTGTTGACCACTTTCTTCTTCTTCTTCTATACCTTTTCTGTGTTCAATTTCTGCACCCCGTTTCCCCTTACGTGCTTCGTTTTGTTTTTCTCTGTGGCCAATGATGTCTCTAAAATGAATAAGTAAAATATCTGGATCTCTCCATGCGGAAAGCTTTTTCATAGCTGAGGCCTTAACTAATTCTAGAAATTGTATTGCACCGGCCGGAAATTCTCTACTGCAGTCTCTATCGATCCAACTCCTTGCTCTTTTTTTTTTTGCGGGTTACTCCTTGCTCTCTTACACAGTATATACATTAACTTTGAGGAATGAATCTCCTCCCATACCTGTTCTATTTTCTCTGTCCGACCATGTAAAGTATTCAACCCGCTAGCTCTTTGCTGCATCGATCCTTTCTCTGTTGAACAGAATGTTGTCCATGATGAGTTGTCCTTAGCGGTTTGACGCTATGTGAAAATGCAATGACACTGCTGAGACATGGAAACTTCGCTTTATTTGTACTTATATATTACACTTCTTGCGGTTATGTTACAGAGCAAAGCGATCTGTTCTGACGTTTCTGTTCACTCTTCAGCTCCAGCTCTCTGTAGTTTCTTACTGCTTCCACTATTTCTTTTGCTTGCTCAAGTAAAGTACCAATGGTGTCCTCAAATTGTGTGAACCGATGGAGTCTTTTCTTCATCGGCGCAACATGTGAACCTGTCAAAGTTCTCTAATAAGGCACGCATGCATGTACGCATTTTAATTCATTTACTTTCTCATGGCCAGTGATGGTTCGGTGAGTTTGTACTGACAGCTCTACTCCTTGAGCAAATGAAGTGCAAACTACTACAATTCTGAGGCCTTCTCCCTCTTTCCCTTCATTCTCCATCTCGCAACAATCTTGTTTCTTTCTATGCACCGCTTCCGTATGTATCTCACTTATTCGATTTTGATGATAAATTCAGAGTTTAAGGTTCTATTTCGTTTCTTAAACTCTTATTTGCTGTTTCATGGTACTAACTTCGTTTAGTCTGGTGGATTGGCTGGTGACGACCCCTGTGGGTTCTACCGACTACACGAATGCGTCTCTGATCGCCCTACGAATCCTCAGTAAAGGAGTATCTACATATCTCTTTCCGTTGGTTTTGCTGAAACATCTTCAGTTTTCTTTTGTCTTCTGGGTTCGCTGGTGATTAAATGTGTGGCTTCCGTGGACTATATACTCAACCGGTGAATCGGTGATGAACCGTGTGGATTCGAAATCCCAGTGTCTCGCTACAGAAATAACTACATTTCTCTCTGTTGGTTTTTCTGGAACAGGGTCAGTCTTCTTTTTGTCTCTGGCCGATGATGTCCTACCAAGTAAAATATCTGAACCTAATGATGTCACGCACATTGCGTCTCTGAGGCCTTCTCCTTGAGAGCGTAACATTTCGCACTTTCTTTTGAACAAGTTGCTTTTTCTAACTTCGCTTCATGCCTGGATCCCTGATGTTGCACACATTGCTGCCAATAATGTAATCGACGTACCAACAAATTACTAATCGGTACTGTTCAGTTGGTTCATGTAACGAAATCATTGGTGTTGTGTTTGATCTTTAAATTCGATGCACCTGAAATTTCCTTCCTATGTTCAGTTGACCCTTGTCTTTCTTTCTCTTTCTCGATCTGTGGGTCTGGTTCTGAAGTATGTGATTATTTTTCTAGTTTGATTCTGGTGTGCTGATGATGATCGAAAGGCATCGCTGAATTCGATGAATGCACTTGTGCACACCAGTGTGCAGCTATAGTGATATCATCTGGGTAGTGTATCTGAGGCACACACACAAATGGTGCATGCCTGCATGGGTTCTTGCTATAGCCCGAAACTTAATTTTCCAACAGTCTTCACCACAAATATTGTTACTCTATATCAAACTGTTTCGAATCGGTATATCAGCCATGTTGGATTTTAATTAGTCTATTTGTCCTTTATGCGCTGCCGCAAGGACTAATTTCGAAATTGAACTGAGATTGGACACTCTTTTTCTGCATGTAATCCAGATGACAGTACTGCTTTTTGCTCACCATTAGTTTTGGACTAATTTCATGTGCAAGGACGATTTAGAATTTCACAAAAGTTTCTTCCTGTGTCTGATTATAGCAGTTTCATGTTACTCCATTGTTGTGCTTAGCTCAAAAATATTGTAGTAGGCAGTTCCATTTTATCCATCTATTCTGCTGTAACAGTTGGAGCAAAATCCTCAAGTCTTTGATTTGGTTTCACTAACCAGCTTTAGATTGCTTTGTTGGTGAATGGTTTAACTCAAAATTTTCGAAAAGTCTTAATTTCTTTTATTTGGGGATCTTTTGTTTCAGGCCAATGATTACACATACAATCCAACCTTGAGCCAATGGGCTGCTATGATAACACTTTTCCATCACCATATGAGTCCTGAAATACGAAATTTGAATTAAGCTGCCTGCTGCAAAGCTGTGGTATTAGATATGTAATTTAGGTTCACGGCAGATATTTCTTGCTCCGTAGAAAGAATTTCACCTGTTTTCTATACGGAAGTTATGCAATGCTGGAGTCGTTGTACCAGCATGCTGATAACTTAACACTAGTCTCTTTGAATTGGCCAAACACTCTATCTCGATTATGATTATTTATCTCTTCCTTACAGTTTGTTATGTAGAAAGGGCAGTTAAACAATTGATTTCATATCTGTGTTTACAATATAAAAAAAGTTTGGGATGCTCTAGCAAGCATGTCAGAATTACAGTTTCTGTATTAAATTTCTGTCTCCCGTTTCCAGAACTCTTTCCCCTGCGTGTGTGCTTAGTTTATTTCAATCTCTCTGGCCAATGATGTCTAAATGAATAAGTAAAATATCTGGATCGCTCCATGAGGAAAGCTTTTTCGTAGCTGAGGCCTTCACTATTTGTTCTGCACCGGGAGTTCTTAACCTCTTTTTAACTAATTATACTTATCTAGTCAGTTCACTACTGCAGTTTCTATCATTCAAACTTTTGCCCTCTTGTAGTATAATAATAACTTCGACCCATAAATCTCCCCCTGTTTTCTCTTTTCTGTTCGACTAAGTAAAATGTTTTCCTCTCTTTGCGGACAGGGTACATTGCTGCATCGAGAGCCTTTTTTCTGTGAATTGTCCTGAGCGGTTTGATGTTATGTGAAATTGCATTGACACCACTGAGACATGGAACTTTGGTAGTTTCTGTTTATACTTCTGACGATTAAGTTACAAACCAAACCGATCTGTTCTTACGTTTCTGCACTCTTCAGCTCCAGCTCTTAAACTAATTGAATCGATGGGGTCATTTCTCCATGTAAACTTGTCAAAGCTCTACTGAGGGAAAGATGTATGCAATTTTATTACTCTCTCATGGCCAGTGATGGTTCGGTGAGTTGTACTGACACTCCTCCTTGAGCAAATGAAGTGCAAACTACACTTCTGAGGCCTATTTCTTTGACTTTGTTATCCATCTCAGCGATCCCCTTTCTTTCTATCTATCGATTTCGTATGTCTGACTTGACTGATTTCTACTAATCTGATAAATTCAGGGTTTATGCCGTTAGAATTGGGTTTTATGGTCCTACAAATTGTGGTAGTAGAATTAATGGTTTGACTCCCTTATCTGGACGACTGATGTTCCTTTTGCGTCTCATAAGATCCTGACCAGTATTTTTTTCATAGGTCCTGCAGCTCTTCCCCTTTTCTCTTTCTTGTTTCTTTTTTGGCCCTGTGATGAAGAAATTGTTACTGCCCCCATGCAGTCTTCCCTTATCTTTTTTTTTACTCAGTCTGTGCTCTATTCTAGTACTACTAATTCTGTGCCTAGTCTTGTGGATTGGCCGGTGATGAGCCGTGGGTTCTTTGGACTACTTAAATGAGTTGCATGAACTGGCCTATAGCGCATGAATGTACTTCTGAGGCTTTCAAATCCCTTACTTATGAAGTAATACATTTGGCTTTCTGTTTGTTTTGCTGAAACATCTTCAGTGTTCTTATGTCCCAGGCCGATGATGTCTCACAATTGCACGTTATTTTTTTTTCCAATTACAGCAGTTTCATGTATTTCTTTTGTCTTCCTTAGCACAAAATATGCGGTTTTGACAGTTGGAGTAAAAACTACACATCTCGGATTTGATTTAGGTATTTTCACTCGATTTTTTTTTGGAAAGTCTTCAACTCTTGATTTTATTTATCTATGTCTCAGCGCAGTGATTACTGGTAAAGACAACCTTGAACCAATGGACTAATTTGTTCATTGATATGAGAACACTTTTCCATACAACTATATATGAGGCCTAAATAGTAAGGTATTATTTGACCATGTCCTGCATACAAAAGTTGAGTAAAGTTGCCTGCTGCAGGCTGTGTTATAAGAGTTGTAATTTAGGCCACAGCATTTTTTGTTGATCTGTAGCAAGAATTTCACTTGTTTCCAATAGGTAGTTACGGAAGGCTCAAAAGTTCAAATCTACAGCATGTTAGAAATATGGCCGAACTTATTTTGAAAATGAATGTATCTCTCTTCACATTTTTGAAAGCTCTCTAGAAATGGCATTTCTTATCTGCTTTCATGAAAAATGTTTGGATTCTCTTGCCAGCATGTCAGAACTCTGATCTTGATAATATGGCTGAACACTTATTTTGAAAATGATTGTTTATCTCTTCACATTTTTGAAAGCTCTCTAGAAATGGCATCAATTTCTTGTCTGCTTTTCATGAAAAATGTTCGGATTCTCTTGCCAGCATATCAAAACTCTGATCTTTATAATATTTAATTAAAATTTACAGTCTTATCTTTAATCCTTTTTCTCCATTTGATCTTCCATCTAAAGCTTGTTTTCTCTGGCTTGTTCTGCCTGTAATGACTAGCAAACCACTGATAGCTGCTGCTCAGTTGGTTCATGTGTATCAATGACCAGCACATGATGATATTTTTGTACTCCTTGATAAACCATGAGAATGAATTTACCTCTGATGCTCAGTCCCAATGGATAGTTTCTTATTATGATACTAATTTCATTATTTTATCAAGCCTCACTTAGGCCATTAATGGGAATGCTGATTTTGATATGTTTTGCTAGTGAGTTACACTCTAGCAGGACATCTACATAGTACTGTATTGTTTTTTCAGTTGCAAATTGCTGATATTTGTTGTGCGTGCACATTTTTGACATTTACCTTTGTGTCGACTAACTTTGAGGATACTTTCATATTGTTTTGCGTTTCTTTTTTGTTGTATTTTAAGTCCTTGGGATTGTTCTCGCAAATGATAACAGTACAATTACCATATTGTGTAGCGTGGGATCAGCGCTTTGCTTTTGTTTCAACCCCATGACTAAAACACAATCCAACCTTGAACAATGGTCTGAAATGTCCATTTGCCATATTTCAACATCTTGTAATCTGTTCTTCAAATTGCAAAATCTGCCTACACCTGCCTAAAATATTATTGTGGAGATTTTTTTTCTCCATTAGTGCTTAATGTAAGAATGCATTTCTTTCTTTTGATCCTGCTGGTATTCTATATTATTGACTGCTGGTTCTAATTGTCTTTGCTGAAAGAACTTGTTATAATCACGGATTACTCATGTCTCATCTAAAGCTCAAAAGATTGTTGTTTTAGTTATTGTTTGGCTTGTGTGTTCACATGATTATGCTCAAATGTGTAAAATAGGATGGTGCAAGGTTCACTAGATTTATTATGGACATTGTTTTTCACAAATTTTCTTTAAATGTTTCAACCAATATGTTTTCCCTTAAATTGTTGGTATGAATACAGATTGTCCATTGCCTTGTCAAAATTTCTGGGTTGCTTGCACTGATTTTTGTTCTTAGCTCTATCACATTTCACGGTGCTTGCAGATGTGCTAGATGTCAAACCTTTTCTAGTCTTATCGTTTCTAAGATCAGAAGCTGAACTAAATTGCATCTGGTGCACTATTTGTGTGACTAGTGAGGATGCCCATATGATGTTTCTAATCACCACCCATCTGAAACAAAGCTAATGTTGCACTTTTGATGTTCTGATGGGCTAACTTGCATTGACAGTCATTTCATTGTTCTTTAGTTGACCACTCTAAAAACAGTCTGATCCAGTTTTAAAGTCAGAAATTTATTTATCTCGTTTCTCTGGAACAAAAGTGTCAGGCGTGGCAACCTTAACGTGTGCCTTGCTTCAAGAAATAATCGGAGGCCTTCTTTCTGGGGTCACGAAGAACCAGAAACATCACTTTGATCTCCATCTATCACTGCTGTTGTTTCTTTCTATATAAAAAATTCCTATGTATAACTTGTTGGATTTTGACGATGCTATGACTGCTTGATACTTTGGGGTCTGGCGACCAGATTCATTTCACAAAAGCTGAGACTGCTTTTATTTTGAGCTTTTCTTGAACTGAACAGGTGGTGTTCGTCTCCATATGTCCCATCAATACGCTCCTCCCCTTTTCGACTGTTAAGCCCTATGCTGAAGATTCCTGCGCTGCACCCAAGTGCTCTGCTCTGACATGATCGATAATTGTCAGATCCGAGCTCGCTTGGAGGCTCGCAGCTTATAATTTTAAGTTTTATGCTTCCCCTTTTCCCATTTCTCGTTTGGTTTTGATCATAATCTGTTATTTCTTTAATTGTGTGCAGTACTAACATTTCTGTCCATGCAGTATTTGCTTCTATTTCTTTCTTAAACTCAGTATTTGCTGTTATCTGGTACTAACTTCGTATCCAGTCATGTGGATTGGCCAGTGATGAGCCATGTGGGTTCTACTGACTACTCATGTGAGTTGCATGAAGTGACCAACGGCGCACGAATGTGTCTGAGGCCTACAAATCCTCACTAAATGTGTATCCACATTTCGCTCTCTGTTAGTTTTGTTGCAAAATCTTTCAGTGTTCTTTTGTCTCTGGATGATGATGTCCTACAAAGTAAGTAAAATATCTGACCCAGATGATGTTTCACACATTGCGTCTCTGAGGCCTATTCCTTTTGAATAGCGTAACATTATCTTTTTTTTTATGAAGCTCTATTCTGCTTTTGCTTCATGTCTGGCTGCCAATGAAAGGGCTATGATGCAGCACAGTTCAAAGTTGAACTAGTTGGACATTTTTTTGGCCTATTTTCAACATGTAAACCACAATTCCGCTGAGGCCCTGGATTAGGAAACTGCTTTCTGCACTACTAATTTGTTAACTGCACATGATAATGATTCTGTTTCAGATTCACAATCTTTGGATCTGTGACCTTATTTTGTTTGTCTTGTCAAGGTATAAATGAATGCACACACACATGTTGATATCACCTGCATAATACATCTGAGGCACAAAATCAAGCATGATGCATGGATGATCTTGCTATAGTCTGAAACTTAATTTTCCATCAGTCTTTACTCCAGAATCTCATATTTTGAGATCCAAATTCTTTTACTCGATTTGAATCGGTACATCTCCTTGGAGTTTAATTAGTCGATTTGGCCTTTATTGTGAAGGACTGATTTCAAAATTGCACTGATGGTGTTAACATTTGCAGTGAGTCCATTGATGGTAATACTCCTGCTGCTCTTTGAATTATTGATTTGAGATTATTTAGCTCTCTTCTTCACATGAGTTCACATGAGAATACTGCTCCTTGAATAGCATAATATTTAGCTCTCTTCTTCTCTTTTTTGCTTCATGCCGTGCTGCCAATGATATAATGGACATATCTACAAACCACAAACTATTCAGCTGGTTCATGTGTATCGATCAGTACAATTTCTTCACTTTTTGAGGCGTTGTTCAGAAGAACCCACTTCTTCACTTCAGACGTGATTTTCTTTGATGGTGCACTGCTCTCTTGAAAAACTTTACTGCATATACTTCTCCCCACTTGCTAATTTTGACAACCTTGATACTTTATATCTTTAGACAAAACTGATGACGTGATAAACAGTTCAAAATGTAAACCACAATTCCACTGAGGCCCTTGATGATTGTCAAATGCTGATTCACAGCACATGATTATTTTTTTCGTTTCTGATTCACAATCTAAGGATCTGTGACCTTATCTTTTTTGGCTGGTCGAGTATTGCAATTTTTTTAGAAAACTTTGTACTTGTTGTTTTTAATCTTTAGCTTCGATGCACCATTGCTTTCCTCTGTTCGATTGACTTATCCCTTTTCAATCTTTCCCATTATCGGTCTGATAGCCTTGGTAATATGTGATCTTTTTCAAGTGCTATTTTGGCATGCCGATGATGATTGTAAAGCATCAGTGAATTCTGGATGAATGTGCTTGTGCACGGAACAGTGTGCAGCTCTGGTGATATCACCTGGATAATACATCTGAGGCATGCATGCATGGTTATTCATGCTATAGTCTGAAACTTAGTTTCCCATCGGTCTTTACTCTAGAATGTCATATTTTGAGTTCCAATTTTTTTTACGCTACTTCAAGGCCGATTCGAATCGGTAGATCTGCTTCGTTGTAGTTTAATTAGTCTATTTGGTTTTTATGTGTTCCAATCAGGACTGATTTTAAAATTAAACTTGTAAACCACATTTACATTAAGGCCATTCATGAGTGTACTGCTTTTTGAAATCTTGTTTTACTGTAGATCATTTTCATGCGTTTTTAAATGCTGATTCACAATTTCACATGAGTTTATTTTTTCCCTGTGTCTGACTATGGCAGTTTTGTGATTTTCTATTGTCTTGCTTACCTGAACAAAATAGAAGTAGGGATTTATCCATCTATTCTGCTGTAATAGTTGGAGCAAAATCCACAAATCTTGGATTTGGTTTAGGTAAACAGCTTGAGGATTACTTCCTTGGTAACTCTTTTTACTCAATTTTTTTGAAAGTATTTCTTTCTCTCATTACTGTATCTTATGTTTCAGGCGAATGATTACAGGTACAATCCAAGCGGCATGATAATTTGGTAAGTGGCATGATAACACTTTTGCTGTTTCGCATGACCATATGAGACCTAATTTTTTGTTACATAATTCTGCTGCAAAACTGTGCTATTAGAGGTGTAATTTAGGTCCGCTGCAGATATTACTCTCTTACATTGGAAGTTATCTAGGAATGGCACTTAACCAATTGATTTCTTATCTGTTTTTTCCTATAAAAAAAGTTCGTCAAAACCCCTCTGAGATCAGCGACAACTAATATGGAACAGATGGAGCATTACTTAATTAAAATTTACAGTCTTAGTATTTCTGCAGCAAGTGTATCATGTGTTGACTATTCTACTACGACAAGATACCAGGACAGCTGTTTAACAACCAAATGAAGATAGCCAAAACAAAAATGTCAAAACATGAACACATGGCAAACAAAAGCCAAGAAACACCTACTAACAATGTCATTAAGCAAAAATTATGATAAGATGTTCTGTTCTGTAGAGAAGCAGTATTCCTCTCACCAGGTTGCAGCAGCTGAGGGGCACAAGAAAATTTGTGTTTTAGAAGTGCAATCGTTTCTCCATGAGGAAGCACTGGTAGGCAGCTTCCTTGGAGATTCGACAAGTCCAAGAACTTCACTATCAAATCCCTGTATTTGGCATGAGTTCAAGTGGGGTGGTTGAACTTGTGCATTTGAAGTATCTTGCAAATGCACATGACCACTGAAAATCAAGAATTTCCTACAGTTGGCACTCCCTTGTCCCTTCAGTTCACAAAAAAACTGTTTTTGGACATCTGTAATGTCTCCAAAACACAATTTTGGCGAAAATGTAATTTCTTTTAAAAAAGTACAAATCATGTTATGTGCCAAAACTGCATTTCCGACCTTTTTTGTCCATGAGATGTTGTACATCTGATGTTTCATTTTTTGCATGTTTCTTTTTGCTGAAAAGAAGTGGAAGTCGGTAGGGCACATAACATATGGGGTAAATTAGTTGAAACATCATTTATTAGGTTAGAATTCAACCTGGACGGTTGTATGAACTCTAGATGTTTTCTAGAGAATTTTGTGGCAATACCAATTGGGATGGCTGTCTCTTTGTAAATTAGGTTAGAACTAAATATGTTAGATTGACGCTGGTGGTAGTAATTTTCCAATGCAGTATTTGTCAGAAAAAAAAATCTCCATTCCATTGATAATTGTTGACAACAACATACACATGATGTAGGAAGTTTACTAAAACTTTCCATTTCTCAGTACATAGAGGCAATAAACAACAATCCCATTATTCTGAAACCTAATAATAAGACCAGCTCACATACTCTGAAGGAACCAAAGAGTAATTTCAAACATCAAAGTAGCACTGGTGGAACCTGGAGTGGTTAGTCCTGAATTACAATAGTAACTTCTGAAACGAATTGAGGCTGTCATAATATCTCAGACACCTGCATCACAAATAATTTCATTTTAAACCACAAGAGCTCACTATATGACTAACAAAGTAACAGAATGAAGAGTAAGTGTTAAAAGAAGCATATGTACATGTATTGGCATCTCTGCAATCACGAATCCACTGGTTTCTTCCAGAGACTTCAGAAGAGCTACCTCACCACCAACCACCATATTAATCACGATTCCATCTGCACCATCATAGACTCAAAATACATCAAATAGAGCAACACTTTCAATAGGTGGATCAATCAAAAATTGTTGAAGGTACCTGCTGCCAAGCATGCTGATATACGTCTTAAATAAGCTTCCTGGATAATTCAGATGCATACATCAGGTAAGATAAATGATCAAGAAATTAGAATGCATGGTGCACGATGAGAACTGCATAGATGCATGATAGTTCACAGGTCCTAAAGGTAATAAAACAAGAAAAATATGAGATAACTCACCTTCTTTGTCGGCAACTCATAGTTTATCAGCACACGAGCCATAAGTGGAGCCTCTCCCATTGCCGCTGAAGGCAAGCAAGCATCTGTTACTACTGCAATGCTTAGCTTTGAGACCAAACTTTCGGGCTTGGGACTTCCAGCAATATCAGTGTTTTCAATCTGATTGCGCTGTATTGCTGCCCGGCGAGATTTCTCAAGAACAGAAGCACGCTCAGCTTCAGCCTGATCACTGTACTGTTGCACACAAATCCCACAGATTGATATAAGTAACTAGCAAAAGTAAGTTCGTAGCAAGGATCATGAATAAGCATGAGAACCTGAAACTATGTTCATATCAGGGTAAACAAGACAATATACGCAATTGCATAATCATAATTCCCGAGATGATGATGTTCAATCATATCCATGTTTTCTCTTGAAGAATTGAACAACTAACATTCCAAATGGTGCATATCATAAAATTTGGCACTGAAGTTGGCAGCCAACCAAATTGATCATACCAGCGGTGATGAGGACGCAAAGGGGAGGTTTGCAACAGCAGCACAGACGGCATCGAGCTCATCCCGGGATGAAACACATATGGAGATGGGCAGAGCGCCGTGGCGATCCGAGATAACTCCTAAGAGCTCCAACAATGTCCTCTGCGCAACGGAAACAATCACAGGTTCATAGGAATCAAAATCTGGTTCAATCCACTCGATCCGTGGATGCTCCACTAGGCACAGTTGTCATAGGAGCGAAACCCGAAATGCACGGCTACAAGGATGTAGGAAGACGCACCATCTTGAACTGAAGGCGGTCGACGGCGAGGTAGAAGTGACGGCCGGCGCTGGTGATGTTGAGAGGGTTAATTAGTGAGACGGAATGCACATGTGATAAGAAGATGAGGGCAGGGGATTCTCACCTGGAGTGGGCTAGCGTCGTGGCAGGGGAGCTTGGTGATGCCGGGGCGTCGGGGAAATCGGCGGCGGACGAGGACCTCATCGCGGCCGGAGAGGAAACCGAATATTCCTCAGCAAGAACAGCTCCGGATCGGTCCGACCGAGAAGAGAAACAGAGCATAATATCCAGTGACAAGGCCCGGTCCAACATACAGCCCATTTCATCGTTCAGCCCAAACGAATAGGAGTGGAAGAATCTCTATTTTGAAGTCGACCACGAGTGGTTGAAACTTACGGTTACAGAGTACTTCCTTTCATCCACCTAGAAAGATATTTTCTTGCAATCACACGTACTCGGGGCTCTCACTTTCCCCCGAGAAGATATTAGTGCTCCACCACCTTTGGTTGCTAGTTTGCTACACATCACAAGTGTTGGATTTAATCGGATGGATAAGACAATTGTTGAATAGTCTTCCCGTAATATTTCAAATAACTACTATATATTATATTAAAGATGAACAAACATCTTTTTTCACAGAATTTTGAGGCTAACCTGAAACGCATGTGTTGTTTTCTCTGTGTGCAGCTTCGGTGCTTTCTAAGAATTTTTACAGTATGAATCGTTCTCTTCTTTTCTTATTTGGTGTCGCACTGTGTGGCTTTTGCTATTTATGGTGGACGAGCTGATCTCATCAATTCTTGCGTGGTGGATTTGGTCCCGTCGCACCGCTTTGACTTGCCGCTTTGTGTCTCTCCCCAATTCACCGCTCTCCTTCATCTTTCTCTGGCTTGCCTCGCCATATTCCCGTGACCTGAATTTGTCCTCACACGAGCTCTTCCGTGGCCGAGCTCTGTCGCATGGCCAGCAGACTTGCGTGTCAGGTCCTCCGACGTCATGGTCGTCACTGAGATGCTCACGTGGTCTGCTCCGCCGCCGTTACTCCCCTCCTGGACGCCTGGACGGTGGCCCTTGACCCGGCCGTCTGGTTCGCCGTGTGGGCGTACCACCACGGCCACCAATGCTCGCGGCTGCTCTGGATTGGGGGCACTGCGTTGCCTCCGGGCCGCCCCGCCGCCACCAACACCTACGATGCCGTCGGCAAGGCGTATTGGCAACATAGAAATCCAGCAGCAGGAGCGGGGCATAGCCGTATGGACGGAGGGAGTCCTGGTTCCTGCGGAACTCATGTGGTGCACCGTGAGCGGCTATTCCTCGGGCCATGCCACAGGGATACAGCGGGAGCAGCGGTAGGTTAAGACGGCGAGGTGTCGAGCCGCTGCCAGGGTCTCCTTCGTGGCCGTCGGCCGTGGCCTGCGTCTGGTCTTCCTCGGCGTGGTCACCGTCACCGAGGCGATCCAGATGTCCCCCGCTCCCTCTTCCCCACTGTAGCTCCTCTTGGCCGACGCCCCGACCCCGCCGGTCTGGTTCACTGCCGTGAGGCCACCACGCTGCTCTGGCTTCTCTCCCACCGACGTGAGGGCGCCACGCCGCCCCGTCTCCACCCCCGTCGCCGCCTGGCTGAAGCGGCGCCCTTACTCCTCCTCACCGGCGGGACGCCGCAGGTCCTCACCTGCTCCATCCCACCGGATTGAGGCTACACCGCTGCAGAAGTTCATGGGTGGCGCTGCGGTATCCATTCAGGCCTGTGTGAGACCTACACAGCCAGCCCTGCTCCTCGCCATACTCCGTCCTCACAGCCGGGTCTGATTACATCTGGATCTGGTGAGTTTTCTTGAGCTTCGTTTCCAGCCTTTGACTGATTACATGTGGCTTCTTCAAAGTTTATTTGGTGATTCCATAACTGAATTGTTGTTGTAGATGCAAGTTTGGAAATTCCCACTATGGCAGTTGGATCTAGATAGCATGGCATTAAGCTCGATATCATCAACGACATGCGCTGTGAGTTGTTACAGTTCTCGGGTGTGTCCACCCAGTTGTTGCCGGCAAAAGGATTGTCCGTTGGACATAGAAGAGAAGGTATCTAATATATGGTTGATTCAGAATTAAGAATTTTCAGGTATGCTTGATTTCCCTTCCCTTCAGCACCAAGCTGGGTTTGTCGAGTGTAATTATTGTGTATGTCAGTGATTGACCGGCATTAGTTTGGTCTCAAGTGAGCTATGCAGTTATCTAATTAGTTTGTGGTGATGCAGCCACAAGCGAGACATGCAATTAGATATTAACATTAATAGCGTTCAGTCACTCGAGACCAACCAAAATAGCTAGATTTGTTTACTTATGAGCTCTGTAGTCTCCATTGGGTCTGGGAAAAATGTTGCTTTAGATGATACCAATTTCATCTGTGGTTTGATCATACAAGTACCCAGTTTTCATGCATGTACATGTGCCTATATCATGTGTTTGATGACAACAAGCATGGACTCAGCTTGTTGGTGGCAATACCTTTTTGTCGACTGTTGCAAATCTGGATTGGGTAAGTTCAGCTGATGACCTTCTGTATCAAGTTGTTCTGCAATGGTTGATAATAAAAAAAATCTTCAGATTTAATCAAGAGGTATAGGTAAAAAAGAATCAAACTCTATCTGTTCATTGTGAGACTTTACTAATATATTTATATTACTAAATCATGAATATCTTGATTTCTTCTAAGAATAGTTTCTCCGTACATTCCAAGTTATACCTGATCAATAGCCTGTCTTCTACCATGCATATATGTTGTTACTTGTTTTTGGCACAAGTGTCATGGCAAGAACCACGATGGTGATCATTCTAAGAAGTAGAATTATGTCCAGTTAGATATAAACTAATTTTGTACTCAGTTTTATTTCAGAAGAGTGCATGTCGCGCTGCTACTCTTTTGCAAGATACACTTTCCATTGTTACTCCTTGCCTCCTTGGTATCACGGTCGTGGGCCAGCCAACAAAATCTTTACTCATCCACTTCTTCGAAATCCCAAGATTTTGGTTTCTTATATACAATTATGATTTAGTTTGTTTATGGATATTGTGTAGAAGAGAACTTACTATATTACCCTTAACCGACAATATATTTTTCCCTTCCATTTTTCTTACAGATCTTTTGAAGATGTGTGTGAATTGTTCTCTAACAATTTTTATTTTGAAATGAGCTCTCAAGCTGTAAAATTTGGCGTCCTTTGTCCAACAGAGGAGAGTGAGAGTAAGCCCAGAAATTTAGTTACCTCTTGGTCTCATGATCTGTCAGGTCCTTTCAATTATCAGCAGCGACGGAGCCACCTCCCGGCAACCCCAGGCTCCGCCCGGGCTCATCCGGTAAGCATCCGTTTAGAGCAGTGCTATTCCTACCTTCAATGGCAGCAGTTGTTTGGGCAAACTTTCACTAGCGCAGCATCAGTTAAGGTCTGCCCTGGCTTCCATGACTGACAAGCTCCGCCACTGATTATCAGGTGAGTGAAACTTGGATCACATGTTCTGCATTCGATTTGTTTCATGTTGCTCAGAGTAATCTTACATGACAGTGCATTGCTACTTTACCATCATTTGAGTCTCCAACAATTATTCCAATAATTACATATCCGATTTGCCCTATGGACGAATATGCAAGCATACGTTTCATGCTTGTTTGAGTAATAGCAAGGAGATTCCCCAAAATCATGCTAAGAATTGTGTGTGTTAATGTGCGTTCACTTTTACGAGCAGTTTGACATTGTCGGCGGTGGCATTTCTTTTACAGTCTTGGTGAACATGGACTTCCTATGTTTTTTTTTTCATTGTCTCAAGATAACCATCTGTTGGAAATTTTGTATAATTGATGCAACTAACCCTAACATTTCATTTGCAGACATTTGTACTAACTATAACCAAGTTATCTCTATTTTCATTTTGTAGCTGGCATAATTTATTTCAAAAGACATTGATGAATTTGTAGTCTAATTCTTAGGTTTATCTACAATGAAGAAAAGATAAATAAATTGTCTTTCCTCCTCCCATTCCGAGGAAGTTATGAAAATTGATGCAATTGTATGATATTTGCTCTTCACTATTTTTCGAGCGTATATGCAATAAAAACTCTCAGTTACTCATACCATAGTACTATATTCGTTTTTAGATGAATACTGATATACTCAACTGTTTCCTGATAGGTGTTTGCAGAATTCACCAAAGCAGAGAATCAGAGAGAAAATGATGTTTGTTGAATGTACTATTGATTGGCCTTGAAGCTCTGTGGTCATTTTTTTTTTTGGGGTAAGGCTACTAATATAAGAGAAAAAGCTGTGAGTGACATTTTCACTAAGTTTCAGAACAAGGCCATACAACAAGGTAGTATTTGTATAGATTGAAGTTCAGCTAAATATGTCCAATTGGTCCAGTAATTTCCATTCTCTATCCAACATCTGCTAGCAAGTACTTGGCAGTTATAGTCTTTCTCTTTGCTAAGATCGTATGCTATTCTTTACTGAAGTGGGAGAAATGCAGTTCTCAGGTAAACTTCGATGTTGAATACACTGATGTTATATTTCAATAATAAATATGCCAAGATATGTATTTTTGTGTCGCGTCATTAACATTAAGATGGCACTGTCAGATCCATGCCTCCTCGCACACTCGCCGAGACATTTTCCAAATACATACACAGCTTCAATGTCCAAACTCATATTTTTAGCGCCTCTTTCGCTAAAATCTTCTTGATTCTGAGCGCTGGTACTAGAAAGCATAATCCAAGTTAGTTTAAGTTTACTATTTCCAAGTAATTTAATCCCGTTAATTTGAGTACTTAGGATATCATGCTAATGTTACCACATAGTTCTCAGTTTAGCACAGGAGGTAACCTGACTTGTTGTTCTTATTTTTGTGTGCAGAAAGAAGCACGTTGCACATTAGGAGGTCCCACTCTTTTTTAGGCCAGCGGTGATTGCATAGAACTTCCTTTGAGAAACCCGAGCAAACTTCCCTTAGTTTGTGCCTCTTGGTTTTCCTAATTCTCTTTTGTTCTTTCTGACTTATAACTGAACTACACGACTTGAATCTGGTCGGAGGTAGAGCATGTAGGTGATGGTACAGAAGTTTCACGACCACGGTAAGCTAGGTTAAGTCCCATGCTTAATTTAGCTTCCTTTTCTTCGTAGCATGGTCAAGCGTTATCACATTACCCACCAAGATTTGATCTTTGAGTTTTCTCATCTTTTGACCATACAAAGTGCACTTAGATTCAGGTAATGTAGAAAGTGCAAAAAGATTCTGCGGCAAAATTTGTTTTTACCTTGGATATGCTATTTGGGCTGGTCCTTTAGGTGGATTTTTTTTCCTAAGTACTAAATCCTTTTGGAAGACAACCTGCTCCAGTTTTGGAGAGGGTAACGACTGGTTCTCCTGCTTCTTTGTCTTAGCAGTTCCCAGTACACAATCACTTATTAGTCTTTTTTACTGATGGTAAAACTAAGTGAGTTTCATGGGAGCATATGTTGGTGTTGTTGCAGGTTCTGCTGCCTCTGTTAGACGAAGGAATTGGATAGCTCTTACACATTCCGCGTTTCTTAATTTCGGGTGTTTCAATCTCCACAATCAGACACATGTGATTATTGTTACATAGATATTAATGTATGATCTTCGAACTGGTAAAGATTGGATAGTACTTCTGCCGATTTCTTATTCTCGAAGTGGAGAATATATACTATATATATGTAATAATAACTCAAAAGATCACACATTAGCTTTCTAATTTCATAGGCAGTTCCTAAGAAATAAACCTACATCTACGGTCAGACCTTCCAATCTTCAATATTGAGCTTCTTTCAAGTGATTGGTTGTTCATGTCAGCTGAGCTTTTATGCAAAATGCAAGTGCAATAAGTTTAGGCAGCACATGAGCTGTCATGTACTTGTAGATGTAGTCATATTTTTGGACGTTCAAGCATAGTTTCCTTGGCTCAGCTGAGAGAAGAGCAGGCTGACAGAAAAAACTAAGCGGACTACATTTTGTGTAAAATAGTCCACCTTCTTTCTTTAACCAACCATTGTACACTTTGCTGAAAACATATATATAGCTCAGTTTTATGTTGTAAAATAAAATAGATGCAATCTAGCAAGGCACTGTTCAGAATTAACAATATCAATCAGGTTCACTAGAATTACAACAATTGATATTACACGGTTGGCGCGGCGTGCCGCCGCGCTCATTCGTGCTAGTCCACACTTATTCTTGTGATTTCTCTTGCAAATTGGTCCAATCCAGGTGCACTCACAGCAGTCAATTACCTCCAAATTTCGTCCAGGTTATGGGAAGGAATCAAGGAAGCACGAGCAGACGAGCTGGACGCTCCGCGAGAGCTGGACCAACAGCATCGTCGCCACTTGCTAAGGAGTTGTTCCGTAGCAGCGGCTGGGAGCAGCCTGCGAAGTTGCTGCCGCCGTTGGCCGGTGTCACCTCTCTAGCCCGACCACGTGGCCATGTCCTTTTTGCTTATGTGCAAGCATCTGTACACTATTCTCTTCTAGTTTTCAGTCTCAAGCTTTCTTAGTTGGTAACTTTCATTACAAGTATTGAATATACACCACGCTGGTTGCTCTAGTTACCGGGACGGAGATAAGGAAGACACTGTGTCAATCTGCGGGACGGAGATAAGGAAGACACTGTGTCAATCTGCGAAAAACTAGATAGTTCGGGGTCCAAAATAAAAATATTTCTACTAGGTGGGAGGGAGTGACAGAAGAGTTTGAATCTTATCCCTTCGTGTAGATCAAACATCCAATTGAAAGGGAATCATATAGCACAAATACAACTAGTAGCACTAGATATCTTCTCCCTTTCCCCTTTCTTGCACTCGTCCCACCCCGTTGAGTGTCCACCAAAAGATAAGGTAGGTCAATCCCCGCGTCGAAATTGTTTTTTTTTACAAAATTTATATTATATTAATATTGTGAAGATATCAATTACACCTAGACTCTGCAATAATGCAAGGCTGTACGGATGCACACGACCAAAAAAGGAAGAAGTTAAAAAAAAGTCTGCTATAGTGTTTCGGTCCTTGCAGCAACACAAACATCATCAAGACAATACCTGAAGTCCAAGCTCTCCAAAAGCGACACCTTCAAGAAGGAAGTAGTGCAAAAGTTTCGCCGTCACCCCGTTCATAGATCTTAGTTTTTCACCCTTAAGAAAGTCCCCGCTCTCAAAACAATGCCGTCAACAAGGCTATTTCCAGACACAACCAATTAGACCTTGGATTTTCATCTTGAAAGGTAAGATTTTGAACTTCTCTTGTGTTGTCGTCCAACTCGCATGCTACTGCTACGAAGCATGAATCACGAAGCAAGTTCCTCATCCTAGCAAAGAGTCAAACCATTATTACTAGTCCTTAGATCTTGGTTTCCATGCCATTATCTGCTTCTGAGTTCACCAAGAAACGAAAGCCATGTCTCATGATGGAAACAGACAACAGAGATTTGCACTGCTCCCTCCTAACACCAAACTATAAAAAAAACATGGGTGTGCACGATCGAATCCCATCCGATATAGCAATCTGCAAGCATGAGGCGGCCAAGGGAGTTTGCGAGTGTAGCTTTCCGAAACATAGTAGGCTAGATCTAGAGGTAATAGCTAGGGTTTGCGTCGGCGCTATGCCGTTGTCTCGAGATCCCATCCCAATAGATCTTCTGCCTCTTAGATCTTGATCTAGAGGCTTGTGGTGATGACATCAAGGTTCTCCAACACTCTCCTCTCTCTGGCCGGTCGTGGTGGCGAGGGTGGGGGGTGTTGCGTGCGTTGATCTGCTGCTTGGCTTCGACGGGGAAGGTATGTTGCAC
The DNA here is from genome assembly GCF_022539505.1 of Lolium rigidum. Lineage (NCBI taxonomy): Eukaryota > Viridiplantae > Streptophyta > Magnoliopsida > Poales > Poaceae > Lolium > Lolium rigidum. The sequence continues at coordinate 103,430,875 of NC_061511.1, forward strand.
CTGGGAGCCATGTTGCTCTCTTTTTACGAGTACATTGGCAAAGGAACAACAATGACGATGAGCTCTATCTTGTCTCTGCATCTTATGGTCGATTGGTGACCCTCCTCAAGGTCGATTTGATGGCTGCTTTTTTCCTTCTGGCTACATGCCAGAGCGGAGGATCTTTAGCACCTGTTGCTAGGAACTGATGGCTCCCAAGTGCAGGAGATCAATTATAGTACTTTTCAATAAGAAAGTTTGTCGAACCGATGAGGAGCTGAAGGTATTGGTTAGCAGAATCGACAAGAAAGCAGGAATAATAAAGTAGCAGTTTTGGTGTTTTGGGGTGTATGCACTACAAGAAAAGTTTCCATGGCCGACGAAGTTGAAGTCGCGCCGTGGTTGCTGGTGCACCATGGCCGACGATTTTTGGTCCCTCCGTGGTTCACGTCAAAACTTTTTTTTTCTCGTTTTTGAGGCCACCTAGCCCGACGAAAGCGGCCAAAACGTCGCGTATGGTGGCCCGGGACGTGGTGCATCGCGAATTCTCGGGTTCGCCGGCCGAGTCAACGCAAATCCGCACCG
>NC_061511.1:103431538-103448106 GCF_022539505.1 Lolium rigidum
ACTTGTGGGTTATCACGGTCCATCTGTTCCACAGGAAACGCTTGACGTTGGGAGGTGGTCCTAGTTATCATAGACATCCTGCTGTCCATCTTCCTAGTAATGGTGCTCTTCTTCATTGTCTGGCCATTTGAATAGCCAGGGACAAAGTCATGAGTACTTTATAAAGTACTCGCAAACTACACTAATAGAAGTACTAGTAGCTCTAATAAGGGTTCTAAGCTTCTAGGTTTATTTGCACAAAGCTAGTTTTATTTCATAAACACTTAATAGTCAAAGACTCTTTATTTGTTTAAAATTACTCAAGTGGGAACATTAGTGTCATCCCCACAACTTGGTGGTAGTCAAGTCAATTTCACCTTTCAAGTCACAAGTCATTTTGAAAACATCTGACAACGGAACAGTATGGCCATCCAACCGTCCATGACCGCGGACGCGGCTATTCGAATAGTTTAACACTCTGCAGAGGATGTACACTTGTGCCACAACTTTTGATTGCATCCGTCAGGGATAGCCCTGAATAATCATACTCAGTATGCGGATCATCAACCATTAACCTTGCACTTACCTACCCTAGTATAGGCACCTCCCCTATGAGCTTAGCCTCCCAGCGATGACGATCTGCCATCCTGGGAACTGCACAGGGCTTGGGTAGGACATTCATCTCTATTTCACGTCATTTCACTTTTCACGGAGGCAGCCTCGGCATAACCCCTATGACGCTTGTTCAGAGGGAACCCATACTAAAGTACATAAATATCCAGTTAAGCCCTACCCATTATCAGGTATTGTGGGGGTACTCTAAAGTTGGAATGGTATCGCATCCGAACCCAACCATCAGTTTTTGTCAAATTCACCTTGTTATTCAAAGGTCATATTCACCTTCAAAATTTTCAGTAGAAAGACTCATCATTCTAAGGTTTTCAAAGTCATTTGATTCACAAGTTCCCATCTAGAGTGGTCAATTTTAGTTTTAGCACTAGCAACTAGTCATGAGGGGTGCTAACTAAATTTTAGCTCTCTAGGCTAAGTTTGATGCTCTTGAAGTACTCTATATTTAGACCAAAGTTAACTATAAAAATAAGCCTTGATAACCAAAGTAAAAGATTGCAAGATAAAAACTTAGGCTTGAACAAATCCTTAAACAAAATAGTATTGCAAGGGTTTCTTGCACTAGTATTGCTTGCATTAGTAGAGCTTTCCTTGGTTGGTACAATGATCAAAGTGTTCCTCCTCTTCTTCGTAGAAGACCTCCTCCTCCTCGTAGCCTTCGGTACTAGCGTCTATAAACGGATACGAGGTATACCATCACCAAACAATACTTAAGTAGACTATTTAGCCATAATGGCTCACACAAGATGATCTATTATCATCACAAGAATTAATACTAGGGTTTCCATTTATTTCCTTTGAAAAGTAATTTTCTCTCATTGAAAATTACTAAGATTTAATATCCTCAAATAATAAAATATGAGGCCATGTAACTAAAGTCATCACCTCACCTTAAATTACTTGGGAAAGTGATTTAAATGAGATGCTACATCTCATAGTATTTGGCTAGCATTTTTGAAATAATTTAAATGGGCTAAAAATAGCCACATAGCCATTATTTGAATCTAGCCCATGACCATGGTAAATAACCATGTAATATTTTTACATATTCAGGTAGAGTGTTTGAAATATGAATTTTGAGAGGTGGAATCAACTCAAAATAATTTATGGTTGATTTTTAATAAATGTTTGAAATTGGCAAAGTGACTGCCTTATTATTTTTTACTGTAGGTGATCTACAATGTTTCTGAGGTTGCAACCAATTTACTTGGCTAGATAAAATCCTAAGTTATCCATAGAAATTTGAATCACTAGATTTGGCTGAGCAGATATTTTTAAACTGAATTTTGAACAGGGCATCAGTATTATGTTTAAACAGAAAAGAATTAAAACCAATTTGAATTCATGGGCTTAGGCGGGAACGAAACAGGCCAGAGAAAAAGCTAACGGGCCGGCGCAGTGGCGCTTCGCGCACACGCTGGCGGCCTGACAGCGGGTCCCACCCGTCAGTGGGTCTTTAAACCCCGAAACGGTACGCGAACCAGGGACCGTAGGATTAGAACGAGATCTAACGGCCGAGGGTCGTCGTCGTCGATGGCGAGCTCCAACCCTAATTGCGGTGGACCTAGGGGGTCGGAGGGCTCACCGGTGGCGGGCGATAGTCGGGGGTGGTGGAGATCAGCGTTGCGGACGAAGAGGAAGCAGATGGTGGTCGCGGCAGATCCGGGGGTGCTCGGCCGCTCCACCTCGAGCTTGCTCGACTCCGGCTTCAATTCCGGCGAGCTCGGACTAAATTGGATAGAGGGACCTTGCTAGCACGATCAGGGAGAGGAGGGGAGGAGAGTGGTGTGAAGAATGAGCACGGGGGAGGGCTCCTTTTATAGGCTTATCGAGGGGCAGGGGGACACGGGCGGGTCGTCGGTGTCGACGGGGTTACATCGGCGCAGAGGCATGTGCGAGGAGCGAGGACGGGGCGGCATGGCCTGGCGGTCCTCGTGGGCGTCATGGCGCAGCAGGAGGTGGTCGGGAGCGTGCGGCGACCTGCGGTGTCCATCACTGGTCCGACGGGCTTCGTCATCGATGACGATGGCTATAGGGCGCTCTGGGCCAAACGTCCGTGTCTGGGAGGTAGCTGGGTCATGGGTGAGTGCGTGGGAGAAAGGAGAGGTCAGGGGGAGGTCGGAGGCGACGGGGCGAGGCCGTGCTCTGGCGTGCGCGTGCGACGCGACCATGTCGGTGATGGCGTCCCTGGGTGGCGTGGGCACGTCCTGGGCTGGGCAGTGCAAAGCCTCTCTTCGTCCTGGGAGGGTACTGGTAGCTTCGGGGTGCTGAGGCATGACTATTTGGCAAGGTGTGTGAGGCTAGAGAGGGAGAGTGACATGGGGTGCATGGTGAGTGGCATGGAGGGGTGACATAGGCATGCCATGGTCAGGTGGGTGTGTGCAAGTGGCTGCAGGGGCATGGTAAGGTCAGGGGAGGACAGAGGGCACTGTGGGTGACAAGGGGAATCAAAGTTTAGGCTAAAACCCACTAGATCAAAGAGTGTTGGTCCTTAATTGATTTTTGCCCACCAAGTGTTTGTGAAAATGGCCGAAAGAAAATAAAATTTGAATTTTGGCAAAATATTTCATGGGTGTGACTAATATTATTTGGCATTCCTTGGTGGCATTGGTTTGCAAAATGAGGTTGGTTTGATGAAATTCATATTTGGGGTAATCTTAAATCTGTTTCATAGTTGCCACTTTGCATGCTTATTATAAGCATTTCAGAGTGATTCAGCAAGGTTGGCCAACACCAAGTACTCACCTTTATGTGTACTTTTGATCTGGGCAAAAAGATTATGGTGCTTGGTTTAGAAAAGAATAACCACCGGGGCTCAAAGTAGGCATCCTGATAATATTTTTAGAAGTGACCATTATCACATGTGCCTTGATTTTGATTTTTCTTTTTAATTGTTTTGCTTTTCTTTGACCAAAATGTTATTGTTTTGGGTTCAGAGGTATTATGTTGAGTTTATTAATGTTTTCAAACCATCTAAACAAAGTAAACATGGCATAGGCTAATATTTTCAAATGTGGCCATTTGATCATATATGCATCTATTTTTATTTTATTTTCTTTTGCTTTGTTTCTCTTTGATCCAATAGGCATGGTTTTGGGTTTAGAAACATTTTCAAACACTTCAAACCAACATGGAAATTGCAATCATTCACACATTCACCTAATAGAAAAGATTTTGAAATAGGCAAGTTTGTGTTGACTCTAAATTTTTGATAAATGGAAATTGATTTTTCTTTGTTTTGAAATTTTGGGGTGTTACAAACCTTCCCCCCTTAAAAAAATCTCGTCCCGAGATTTAAGAAAAGTTAGAAACCTAAGAGAGATTGGGCAATTCAGTCTTAATAAACGGGTGCGATGCTCTGAGTCAACAGGAAAACATACCCTGCATGGCATTTGGTGCTTCCTGGGCTTCTGTTGCATTCATACGGTAGAAACGACCGTTGCGGTTGTTCGGGTTCCTTCCAGTTGAGACACGGCGCTGTTGCTGGGCAGGTGCAGCGGTATTGGGTGCTGCTTTCATCAGTTTCTTGGGGCATTCATTGGAGTAATGACCAGTAATTAACTCCACATTCATAGCAGGTCACTGTTGACTTGTCCTTTGGGGCAATGGGGACAGCATTGCTTCCAGTCCTTGGGGCAGTGTTGGTGTTGTTGTGGTTGCCGGGAGCTCTCATTGGGGCACAGTTGAAGTGGTTGTTGTTGGCATGGTTGTTGTTGTTGCCTCCTGGCCTTGGGTGTCCTCCACTCCGATTGGGGAAATTCGGACGTGACAGCGGCACTGGTGGCTTGTTGAGTTTTGAGGCAAATCCTCCACTTGAGTTGGGGCGATACCTTGATGTATTGCTGGGTCCACTCTGGTTCATCATTCTGCGCTTGTGGTTCTCATTGGCCTGGTGAAGATTTCCTTCCATCTGGATGGCAGAATCAACTAGGGCTTCCAGGTCAGCAAACGGAATATTCACTAGCACTCTCTGCATCTCATCATGCAGTCCATTCAGAAATCTTTCCTTCTTCTTTTCATTGGTGTCGGTCTCATCCGGGGCGTACCTAGAGAGAGTAAGGAATCTTTCACGTTATTCCACCACAGACATCCTTCCTTGCTTGAGCTCTCTGAACTCATCTCTCATCTTCTTGATCAACCCCGGTGGCACATGGTATCTGTTGAACTTGAGCTTGAAGTCCTCCCAAGTCATCATTTGTCCTCCATTCATTGCACGGGCACTGTTCCACCAGGCTATGGCAGGTCCTGACAGATAATGGGTGGCAAACAGCACCTTCTCAGCAGCTTCAACTCCTGCAACTTCCAGGTTCCATTGATTGGAGCCAGTCATCTGCATCTAAGGGTTCTTCAGTCTTGCTAAACATTGGGGGATTAGTATTCTGGAAATTCTTCAACTTAGATCCAGGATGATCATGAGGTCCATGTCCTTGGTTGTTCTGGGCTATCTGCTGTAGTACGACAAGGTTGGCTTGCCGCTCAGCTCTTTCGACTTCTCTATCTGCCACCAACATTTGTAGAATCTTCAGCATTGCATCTTGGTTGTTGTTGCGGGTCGGAGGGGCCATCTGAACATTGAGGTAGATCATAAGATAAGAGGGAATTTTCTATGGTTTGTTTGGTTTAAGTTTGAAAAGTTTAAAACTTGAGTAGTGCTGAGGTGGTAAAAACCAACAACACTTTTTCATTCACTCCAAGCAACACACATTACGAACTACTCAAACAGATGGTTTTAAGAACCATTTCCTCTTTCTACGATACAAAGGGGACGGATACAAACTCACACCTACGCAAGTGCTCTAGTGATACTACTCTTCATCCGGAATGGTGGGTTCTTCGTCTTCATGGGTAATGTGCTTGGCGAAAGGCGCGGGCGTTGTCCAACTCCTTGCGGGTATTGTACAACATGAAGTCCAGGTATGCAACATAGTGGTTCATCTTCGGGTGCGGTGGCATGGTTATTGGCCTTCCCATGGGGTCATGTATTGGGTAGTAAAAGAAGCGAGTGTTCTTGATCTTGTTCACATTATGTCCACACAGACGGGCAAGTGCTTCTTGCATGGCTTTGGTTATTCCATCCATCCAATTGTTCCCCCTCACAGAAAACCATACGGTTTCCCAAATTGGGGCTCCCAGCTTTCCTCTCAGATTTGCAGTAACTTCCCACTGAGGTTGTCATCCCGACTAATTATTGAGTGGCACTCCAAAGAACTCGGGATACGGGCGTCCTAGATATTCAGCTAGCTGCTCCAAATCCTTCTCGAACATTAGGTCTCCTCCGTGGCCAAGCTGATGGAACTCGTAGTTGTACTCCATTTCTGAGCCATTAGGATGAGTAAGTTAGTGAAGTGATCAAGTATGCAAAATTTTATGCAGAATCACAAGGAAAAGTAGAGCATGGATTTCTCTTTTTGAAAAGATCTCAAGGATAAGAGTGAGAATAAGTTTTCATAAATATTCACTTCATTTGTTTTGAAACTAAGTTTTTCAGACGTCCATTATAACTAGGGTCTCCTAAGGTCAAACAATGGCTCTGATACCAACTTGTCAACACCCGGATTTTTAATTCCAGATGCCTATTATGCCATACATCGCAATCCCAGGAAGATTGTTTTTGCGAGACATAATAATCGATATCACAGAACATTATTCATTACAAACCATAATCGTCTTACAACAAGGGATCTCATGATCCAATTTAAAACAACAGTTGATCTAAAGATCAAATACAAAATACATAGCGGAAGAAAAGTAGTAGCGGTCCATCTGTTCCACAGGCAACGCTTGACGTTGGGAGGTGGTCCTAGTTATCATAGACATCCTGCTATCCATCTTCTTGGTGCTGGTGCTCTTCTTCATAGTCTGGCCATTTGAATAGCCAGGGACAAATCCATGAGTACTTTATAAAGTACTCGCAAACTACACTAATAGAAGTACTAGTAGCTCTAATAAGGGTTTTGGTTTATTTGCACAAAGCTAGTTTTATTTCATAAACAGTTAATAGTCAAAGACTCTTTATTTGTCTAAAATTACTCAAGTGGGAACATTAGTGTCATCCCCACAACTTGGTGGTAGTCAAGTCAAGTCCACCTTTAAAGTCACAAGTCATTTTGAAAACATCTGACAACGGAACAGTATGGCCATCCAACCGTCCATGACCGCCGACGCGACTATTCGAATAGTCTAACACTCTGCAGAGGATGTACACTTGTGCCACAACTTTTGATTGCATCCGTCAGGGATAGCCCTGAATAATCATACTCAGTATGCGGATCATCAACCATTAACCTTTCACTTACCTACCCTAGTATAGGCACCTCCCCTATGAGCTTGGCCTCCCAGCGATGGCGATCTGCCATCCTGGGAACTGCACAGGGCTTGGGTAGGACATTCATCTCACGATCAGCAGTACAAACTTCAATAGTTCTAGTAGGAACACAATTAACAATATCCTTATAAGGTGCATGATACTTGTTCCACTCCTTTTTGGGAACATCAAGATAAGAGGCAAGAGCCTTAAAACAATTTGCATGAATTTGAGAATCAAGACCATAAACAGCACTCATAATCAAGAATTTGATAATCAAGAATCAATTTAGCCTTATTACGAAAGTCATCAGTTTGCATAAAAGATTCAATGCATTCATAATCATAATTAATACCTGACTTTCTTCCTTTATCATTGTCCCATCCTTCAGTATTTTCCTGAATGCGGTCGAGAAGATCCCATTTAGCCTCTTCCTTCATACGTGTAAATGATCCGGAACAAGAAGCATCCAATAAATACTTATCATGAAGAGAAAGCCTTGCATAGAAGTTATTAATAGCAATATTACCGGGGAGCTCATGAATGGGACATTTGAGCAGACTTCAATCTCCCCCACGCTTGGGAAATACTATCTCCATCTTGAGGCCATAAATTATATATTTGATTCTGATCTTTATGAATCTCACTTGGAGGATAGAATTTGGAATAAAAGAGAGGTACAATTTCCTCCCATCCAATAGATCGGCCATTCTTCAGCATCTTATTACCATTCCGCAGCTCTTCCCTTAAGTGATAAAGAGAATAATTTCCTCTTAACTTGGTCCATTGAGATACCTGCACACTTGAACAACTCGCATAATTCATGTATAAAGAGTAAATGATCACCCGGATGGACAGTTCCATCTCCATAAAAATAGTTATTCATAACACGTTCAACATTTTTCATAGGTGTTTTAAAAGGATCCAATTGAGCACGCGGTAGTTCATCTACTACCGTAAAATGGTAGTAGTAATTACAAATAGAGAGTCAAACGGAGATGCCTCCATAATGAAATAAAGCAGTAGCAGACAGAAATAAAAACATCACTTACATTAAAAGTTACCTTTACCAATTCCACTCTTCAATAGCGCTTCACTCCCCGGCAACAGCGCCAGAAAATAGTCTTGATGACCCACAAGTATAGGGGGTGTATCATAGTACTTTCGATAAATAAGAGGTTTGAACCCAACGAGGAGCAGAAGGTGTTGACGAGCAGTTTGGATCGATGATTCACTGTAAAGTGTAAACACTAGCAAACAGGTTTGCAGGGGTATTTGGTATTTGCAGATAAATAAAGTGCAAGTAAATAAAATGTAGTAATAATAATTGCAGCGAGTGGCCCAATAATTTTTAGAGCAAAGGGCAAGCTGGTTGTTTTACTTATGATGAACAAACGTTCCCGAGGACACACATGAATTACGTCAAGTGCTTTCGCTTCACAGAGATGAATAATATTCAATAGTTTGGTAAGTGTTGTGTGGGTGAACCTATGCTAATGAACTACCCCATACTTGTACTAATACATACCTGTGATTATGCCTCTTGCAAGCATCCGCAAATACAAGAAAGTAATTAAGATAAATCTAACCAAAGCCTTAAACTTTGAGATCCTACACTCCCTCACCGGTTTCCTAACGGGGGTTTGGGTTTCTGTCGATCCGCAACCCCACAATTAGTAGCCTGATACGCGTACAGCACGCGTCCGTTGGGAACCCCAAGAGGAAGGTGTGATGCGTACGGCGGCAAGTTTTCCCTCAGAAAGAAACCAAGGTTTATCGAACCAGGAGGAGCCAAGAAGCACGTTGAAGGTTGATGGCGGCGAGATGTAGTGCGGCGCAACACCAGGGATTCGGCGCCAACGTGGAACATGCACAACACAACCAAAGTACTTTGCCCCAACGAAACAGTGAGGTTGTCAATCTCACCGGCTTGCTGTAACAAATGATTAGATGTATAGTGTGGATGATGATTGTTTGCAAAGAACAGTAAACAACAAGTATTGCAGTAGATTGTATTCGATGTAAAGAATGGACCGGGGTCCACAGTTCACTAGAGGTGTCTCTCCCATAAGATAAATAGTATGTTGGGTGAACAAATTACAGTCGGGCAATTGACAAATAGAGAGGGCATAACAATGCACATACATGATATGATGAATATTGTGAGATTTAATTGGGCATTACGACAAAGTACATAGACCGCTATCCAGACATGCATCTATGCATAAAAAGTCCACCTTCGAGTTATCATCCGAACCCCTTCCAGTATTAAGTTGTAAAACAACGGACAATTGCATTAAGTATGGTGCGTAATGTAATCAATAACTACATCCTCGGACATAGCATCAATGTTTTATCCCTAGTGGCAACAGCACATCCACAACCTTAGAACTTTCCGTCATCGTCCCAGATTTAATGGAGGCATGAACCCACTATCGAGCATAAATACTCCCTCTTGGAGTTAAGAGCAAAAACTTGGCCAGAGCCTCTACTAATAACGGAGAGCATGCAAGATCATAAACAACACATAGGTAATAGATTGATAATCAACATAACATAGTATTCTCAATCCATCGGATCCCGACAAACACAACATATAGAATTACAGATAGATGATCTTGATCATGTTAGGCAGATCACACGATCCGACAATGAAGCACATGAGGAGAAGACAACCATCTAGCTACTGCTATGGACCCATAGTCCAGGGGTGAACTACTCACTCATCACTCCGGAGGCGACCATGGCGGTGAAGAGTCCTCCGGGAGATGATTCCCCTCTCCGGCGAGGTGCCGGAGGTGATCTCCGAATCCCCCGAGATGGGATTGGCGGCGGCGGCGTCTCGGTAAGGTTTTCCGTATCGTGGCTCTCGGTGCTCGGGGGTTTCGCGACGAAGGCTTTAAGTAGGCGGAAGGGCAACGCGGGGGGCCACACGAGGGCCCCACACGCCGGGGCCGCGCGGCCAAGACCCTGGGCCGCGCCGCCTCGTTGTGGCGGTGCCTCGTGGCCCCACTTCCTTTCCCCTCGGTCTTCCGGAAGCTTCGTGCAAAAATAGGACCCGGGCGTTGATTTCGTCCAATTCCGAGAATATTTCCTTTGTAGGATTTCTGAAACCAAAAACAGCTAGAAAACAAGCAATCGGCTCTTCGGCATCTCGTTAATAGGTTAGTGCCGGAAAATGCATACATACGACATATAATGTGTATAAAACATGTAGATATCATCAATAATGTGGCATGGAACATAAGAAATTATCGATACGTCGGAGACGTATCAGCATCCCCAAGCTTAGTTCCTGCTCGTCCCGAGCAGGTAAACGATAACAAAGATAATTTCCGGAGTGACATGCCATCATAACCTTGATCATACTATTGTAAGCATATGTAATGAATGCAACGATCAAAACAATGGTAATGACATGAGTAAACAACTGAATCATAAAGCAAAGACTTTTCATGAATAGTACTTCAAGACAAGCATCAATAAGTCTTGCATAAGAGTTAACTCATAAAGCAATAAATTAAAGTAAAGGTATTGAAGCAACACAAAGGAAGATTAAGTTTCAGCGGTTGCTTTCAACTTATAACATGTATATCTCATGGATATTGTCAACATAGAGTAATATAACAAGTGCAATATGCAAGTATGTAGGAATCAATGCACAGGTTCACACAAGTGTTTGCTTCTTGAGGTGGAGAGAGATAGGTGAACTGACTCAACATAAAAGTAAAAGAAAGGCCCTTCGCAGAGGGAAGCATTGATTGCTATATTTGTGCTAGAGCTTTGGTTTTAAAAACAAGAAACAATTTTGTCAACGGTAGTAATAAAGCATATGTATCATGTAAATTATATCTTACAAGTTGCAAGCCTCATGCATAGTATACTAATAGTGCCCGCACCTTGTCCTAATTAGCTTGGACTACCGGGATCATCGCAATACACATGTTTTAACCAAGTGTCACAAAGGGGTACCTCTATGCCGCATGTACAAAGGTCTAAGGAGAAAGCTCGCATTTTTGGATTTCTCGCTTTTGATTATTCTCAACTTAGACATCCATACCGGGACAAGATAGACAACAGATAATGGACTCCTCTTTAATGCATAAGCATGTAGCAAAAATTAGTGTTCTCATATGAGATTGAGGATATATGTCCAAAACTGAAACTTCCACCATGATTCATGGCTTTAGTTAGCGGCCCAATGTTCTTCTCTAACAATATGCATGCTCTAACCATTAAAGTGGTAGATCTCCCTTACTTCGGACAAGACGGACATGCATAGCAACTCACATGATATTCAACAAAGAGTAGTTGATGGCGTCCCCGGGAACATGGTTATCGCACAACAAGCAACTTAATAAGAGATAAAGTGCATAAGTACATATTCAATACCACAATAGTTTTTAGGCTATTTGTCCCATGAGCTATATATTGCAAAGGTAAAGAATGGAAATTTTAAAGGTAGCACTCAAGCAATTTACTTTGGAATGGCGGAGAAATACCATGTAGTAGGTAGGTATGGTGGACACAAATGGCATAGTGGTTGGCTCAAGGATTTTGGATGCATGAGAAGTATTCCCTCTCGATACAAGGTTTAGGCTAGCAAGGTTATTTGAAACAAACACAAGGATGAACCGGTGCAGCAAAACTCACATAAAAGAAATATTGTAAACATTATAAGACTCTACACCGTCTTCCTTGTTGTTCAAAACTCAATACTAGAAATTATCTAGACTTTAGAGAGACCAAATATGCAAACCAAATTTAGCAAGCTCTAGGTGTTTCTTCATTAATGGGTGCAAAGTATATGATGCAAGAGCTTAAACATGAGCACAACAATTGCCAAGTATCAAATTATTCAAGACATTTTAGAATTACTACATGTAGCATTTTCCAATTCCAACCATATAACAATTTAACGAAGAAGATTCAACCTTCGCCATGAATACTATGAGTAAAGCCTAAGGACATATTTGTCCATATGCAACAGCGGAGCGTGTCTCTCTCCCACACAATGAATGCTAGGATCCATTTTATTCACACAAAACAAAAACAAAAACAAACCGACGCTCCAAGCAAAGCACATAAGATGTGATGGAATAAAAATATAGTTTCAGGGGAGGAACCTGATAATGGTCGATGAAGAAGGGGATGCCTTGGGCATCCCCAAGCTTAGACGCTTGAGTCTTCTTATAATATGCAGGGGTGAACCACCGGGGCATCCCCAAGCTTAGAGCTTTCACTCTCCTTGATCATATTGCATCATTTCCCTCTCTTGATCCTTGAAAACTTCCTCCACACCAAACTCGAAACAACTCATTAGAGGGTTAGTGTACAATAAAAATTAACATGTTCAGAGGTGACACAATCATTCTTAACACTTCTGGACATTGTATAAAGCTACTGGACATTAATGAAACAAAGAAATTCATCCACCATAGCAAAAGAGGCAATGCAAAATAAAAGGCAGAATCTGTCAACACAGAACAGTCTGTAAAGATGTATTTTATTGAGGCACCAGACTTGCTCAAATGAAAATTCCCAAATTGAATGAAAGTTGCGTACATATCTGAGGATCACGCACGTAAATTGGCATATTTTTCTGAGCTACCTACAGAGAGGCAGGTCGAAATTCGTGACGACAAAGAAATGCATTCTTGCGCGAGTAATCCAAATCTAGTATGAACCTTACTATCAACGACTTTACTTGGCACAACAAAGCACAAAACTAATATAAGGAGAGGTTGCTACAGTAGTAAACAACTTCCAAGACTCAAATATAAAACAAAAAATACTGTAGTAAAAACATGGGTTGTCTCCCATAAGCGCTTTTCTTTAACGCCTTTCAGCTAGGCGCAGAAAGTGTATATCAAGTGTTATCAAGGGATGGAGCATCGATATCATAAGCTCCCCAATCTGTAGTGGTACTAAGGGCTTTGTCAATTTTAGGCCTATAATAATATTTTTTTGGTTTAGGCACTTTAGAGACATACATAAACTTTTGCTCCTTACCCACATAAGCTTTCTCCTTATATTTAAGAGAAGAAAAAGTTGAACCCAAGGTTCCCATAGCTTTTTCAAGTTCGCCAATCCTATTGATTTGATTATCATGGACAACACAAGTTCCTAGGACACTAATTCTTTCATCAATTCCTCCTAAGGATTTATCAAGTTCATCAGTTTTATCAAGTAACATTTCCAATTTAGTTTCAACACTTGGAAATTTTTTCTCTATGGTTTCCAATTTTTTCATAACATCCTCAAGAGAGATTTCAATTTTAGTTTCATTAACAGGTGGTATTCCAATTAGACTCTCAATGATGCAACTAGCTTCTAAAGCAGGAGTACCTAGGAAATTACCCCCGAAAGAGTATCAAGAACATACCTATTCCAACTAGATATACCAACATAAAAGTTCCTAAGTAGGATAATAGTGGAGTGTTTCTTAGTGCACCTATGATGAGCATCACTAATTCTATACCAAGCATCTTTAAAACTTTCTCCACCTTGTTGCTTAAATGAACGAACTTCAACTTCAGGATTACTCATTTTAGCAGTAGTAAATAAAGCAAACTAGATAAAATAAATGCAAGTAACTAATTTTTTTGTGTTTTTGATATATAGAGTGCATGACAGTAAATAAAGTAAAGCTAGCAACTAATTTTTTTGTGTTTTGATATAATGCAGCAAACAAAGTAGTAAATAAAATGAAGCAAGACAAAAACAAAGTAAAGAGATTGGATTGTGGAGACTCCCCTTGCAAGCGTGTCTTGATCTCCCGGCAACGGCGCCGAAAAAGAGCCGGCGTGTAGTTGACGTGGGAGTTAGAAATCTTTATGGTGTAACTTTTCTTCGGATCCCCGCAACGGCGCCGTAAAAGAGCTTGATACGCGTACAGCACGCGTCCGTTGGGAACCCCAAGAGGAAGGTGTGATGCGTACGGCGGCAAGTTTTCCCTCGTAAAGAAACCAAGGTTTATCGAACCAGGAGGAGCCAAGAAGCACGTTGAAGGTTGATGGCGGTGAGATGTAGTGCGGCGCAACACCAGGGATTCCGGCGCCAACGTGGAACCTGCACAACACAACCAAAGTACTTTGCCCCAACGAAACAGTGAGGTTGTCAATCTCACCGGCTTGCCGTAACAAAGGATTAGATGTATAGTGTGGATGATGATTGTTTGCAAAGAACGATAGAAAAACAAGTATTGCAAGTAGATTGTATTCGATGTAAAGAATGGACCGGGGTCCACAGCTCACTAGAGGTGTCTCTCCCATAAGATAAATAGCATGTTGGGTGAACAAATTACAGTCGAGCAATTGACAAATAGAGAGGGCATAACAATGCACATACATGATATGATGAATATTGTGAGATTTAATTGGGCATTACGACAAAGTACATAGACCGCTATCCAAAGCATGCATCTATGCCTAAAAAGTCCACCTTCAGGTTATCATCCGAACCCCTTCCGAGTATTAAGTTGTAAAACAACAGTACAATTGCATTAAGTATGGTGCGTAATGTAATCAATAACTACATCCTCGGACATAGCATCAATGTTTTATCCCTAGTAGCAACAAGCACATCCACAACCTTAGAACTTTCTCGTCATCGTCCTGCATTTAATGGAGGCATGAACCCACTATCGAGCATAAATACTCCCTCTTGGAGTTAAGAGCAAAAACTTGGCCAGAGCCTCTACTAATAACGGAGAGCATGCAAGATCATAACCTACACATAGGTAATAGATTGATAATCAACATAACATAGTATTCTCTATCCATCGGATCCCGACAAACACAACATATAGAATTACAGATAGATGATCTTGATCATGTTAGGAAGCTCACAAGATCCGACAATGAAGCACATGAGGAGAAGACAACCATCTAGCTACTGCTATGGACCCATAGTCCAGGGGTGAACTACTCACTCATCACTCCGGAGGCGACCATGGCGGTGAAGAGTCCTCCGGGAGATGATTCCCCTCTCCGGCAGGGTGCCGGAGGTGAACTCCGAATCCCCCGAGATGGGATTGGCGGCGGCGGCGTCTCGGTAAGGTTTTCCGTATCGTGGCTCTCGGTACCGGGGTTTTGCGACGAAGGCTTTAGGTAGGCGGAAGGGCAACGCGGGGGCCACACGAGGCCCCACACGCCAGGGCCGCGCGGCCAAGGCCTGGGCCGCGCCGCCCTGTTGTGGCGGCGCCTCGTGGCCCCACTTCCTTTCCCCCTCGGTCTTCTGGAAGCTTCGTGGCAAAAATAGGACCCTGGGCGTTGATTTCGTCCAATTCCGAGAATATTTCCTTTGTAGGATTTCGAAACCAAAAACAGCAGAAAACAAGAATCGGCTCTTCGGCATCTCGTTAATAGGTTAGTGCCGGAAAATGCACAAATACGACATATAATGTGTATAAAACATGTAGATATCATCAATAATGTGGCATGGAACATAAGAAATTATCGATACGTCGGAGACGTATCACCGCCGCCATCGTCCAGACAAGTTTTGGGGGTCAGAAGTTCCTGTTTCGGCACCCTGTCAGGATTGGGATTGACCCCCGGAGCCATATCCATCGACTCCACTGCCTCCACTTCGACTCCATGATGGTTCTTGAGTAGTTCCCCCTGGACTACGAATTCTCGGCTGTAGCTAGTTGGTACTCTCTCTCCCATGTACTTCAATACAATGATCTCATGAGCTGCCTTACATGATTGAGATCCATATGATGTAATTGGTGTTGTGTTTGTTGGGATCCAATAAATTGTGGAATTGTGATAAGATTTGTCATCATATTAACATACTATTGTTATTTAAGATCTTGCATGCTCTCCGGTACTTGTAGTTACCTTGATCAAGTAGTTGCATGTATCTCCAAGAGGGAGTATTTATGCTCGATAGTGGGTTCATGCATCTAGTTTTCTGGAAGAGTGACAATGACTTCTAAGATTGTAGATGTGATGTTGCTACTAGGGAGAAAACAATAATGTTTTGTCTAAGGATAACTCTATTGTTTACTTTACACACAATGCTTAATGTGATAATCTATTGCTTGCAACTTAATACTGGAAGGGGTTCGAATGATAACCTGAAGGTGGATTATTAGTCGTAGACGCGGATTACGGTCTATGTATTATGTTGCAATGCCCAATTAAATACTACAGTAACCTTTATCTTATCATAGCATGCATTGTCATGCCCTCACAATTATCATTTCCCAACTGTAATTTGTTCACCCAACACATGTTATTTGGAGAGTTACCACTAGTGTAGATAGCTAGGAACCCCGGTCCTTCTATCATAATCATTGCTCTACAGTCAATTCCGCACTGGAATACTTTGGACACGTATCGACTGTGGCCTTCCCGACGAACTGGAAACACGTTTCCATTGCGTATCGATGGCAGGGGTAGAACCTATGAGCTTCCTAATAATGCCCCGCTGACAAGGGATTAACTTGTCAATGCCTATGGATTGTAGGCTAGGGTTTAGTTAGAAGTAGAGGGCAAGTAGATCTCGAAGGTTTCAGCCGAAAAGTACTCGACGATTATGAAAACTAGGGTTTGCAGACAATGATTCGATGATCTCCTCGTCCCTCGACTCCCCCTTTATATAAGAGGTGGAGCCGAGGGTTTCGTTTTGTACAAGTTACGAGTCG
>NC_061511.1:103448206-103464882 GCF_022539505.1 Lolium rigidum
CCCGGACTAGCTGTCCAAAATCCCCGTTATGTATACCGTTCACGATCCCATGATCAGTGCGTCGTGAACACATAACCGAACTGATATCAAATTACACCATCCATTACAAAGCGGAATAAGAAAATTACAGCATGGTCACATAACCCATACTTACATAATAGCCTCGAAGGGCTAACTAAACATCGCAGTAGCATCATCACTTCAGAATGCGCAGTACCCAAGTCATCTCGCCATAACCCTACGGGCAACCGATCGGGAAGACGTTCCTAGCTCGCATAGACGTCGTCAACTCCTTCTTCTTCTGTCGATTTCCTTCAAGTCTGGCCAAGTAAATAGCCAGGGACAAAGCCGTGAGTACATTTGGAATTGTACTCGCAAACCATCCAGAAAGATGCTAACAGAGCTAACTAAAGGAGACAAGAGAGGAAGAACAGATTCTCTTGAGGATATTGCATGTGAAAGAGAGATAGTTTCTCTTGTGGATATAGCATGTGAAAGAGAAATAGTTTCTCTTGTGGATATAGCAAGTGAAAGAGAAATATTTTCTCTGGTGGATATAGCATCCCGACATCGCAATTGATGGAGACACAAAAGTGGTACTATGACACCTTTATATCTTTATTGAAGAAGATACTTCAAAAGATAGCTATGGCATATCTATATCTTTATTGAAGAAGAGTTAGCATACCGCCATCTCAGATGATGGGGATACTAGGGAAGTCCTATGACATCTCTATATCTTTGTTAAAGAAGAGTTCCTCTACATGAAACACTAGGAAAGAGTTCCCCACTTGGTCTTATTTTTTCCTCGACCATCTCCATATGGTCGACACACGCCCTTTTTCCGTACCCTTCCGGTACATCCAACACAACACTTTCTTTGCAAAGCATTTATCAAAACAAAACACAAGCCCCAGTTAAGTATGGCCATCTCAACCCGTCCATGACCGCGGACACGGCTATTCGAATAGGTTTGACTCTGCAGAGTTTGCACACTTTCCCCACAACTATCCGGATACCTATCGTGTGGGCATCATCCCCGCATAACAACATATGCCACGACGGATACCCGGACATAACCTTTCGCCCATTTCCACTGGCACGAGTCCTTCCCTGCGGGCTTACCCCTTCCCGGCACCCCGGCAGCATACCTCCTTTTGAGCGTATCTCCGGCGCCATGACGGAAGACCCTCAGTAATCGTCCGGCTATCGGCTAAGACAGTGTATTGCCTCCTCCAGAGCGCAACCCGGCGTCGGAGGTCATCGTGACCCTCCCTAGAAAGTTGTGAAGGGTGCTCCTGCCAGCTTCAACAAACTACGGGCTAAGCCCCGTCCCACACCAGGGTAGCGTGGTTGCGCGATAAAAGTTGGGACGGCGAACACTTATACGCAGTGCTCCTTTTAGAAACCTTTCCTTTTTCCCACAATACCACGGTTGCTCAACCAACCTCCATACACCACTTTCCCAAACATCTTTATCAAGATCCTTTGCTTTCATAAACCATACACTTGGGTTAATTCTCACCCAAGGTTTTCATAAACATTTACAACAAGGTAAACCTTGAGGGGTTCCCAACCTATAGTTTCATGAGAAGGAACTAATACACAACACGGCCGAGATGAGGATCATCACGCCATGAGGAGTAGGTGTGAGTGGCTCAAATGGAATTATACTTGCTTAAGGTAAGCATGTATAAAGACAACATAGGGTGGGTCAAACTTTCAGATTTGTGGTACTTCGATGCAACTTGGATGGTGAAAGTTCACTACCCAACCAACATTCACAAGGGTACACGGCATACTTCTCTCAAGTTGAGAATTACACCAAGGTTCATGACTTTGATACCTCTAAATTACAAAAGTGGTGAGTGTGGTGTAAGTTACTATCTTGAGAGGGAAGATGCTCAAGTTGAGCATACAAGATAACCAAGTGGAATAGCACGGCCATAATACCATGCATCCCATAACACAAGGACAATAGTGGAGTATCAACACTAGGGAGTACCCCACTTGCAATCACACATAGATGACATAAATAGAAAGAATAACACACATAGAATTAAGGTGCTTTGGACATCAACAAATGACATCCAACTAGACACCGAATCAGAGATCAAAAGATGGCTTGCCTTGGCTTATTTGTCCCTGTACTTCTTCAACTCCATCAATATAAGAATCCCAAAAATATAAATAAAATCCTCGTCCGATTCCACTTCTTCTTCTACTCCGGAATTGTTCGCATCTATCGCCGGAAAATATAAAAGGAACACAATCAATCACATTGCTCCAAACATAACAAGCATGCAACATTCAACAATCAATAGCTAACCACTTCACTAAGGGCTAACATACAAAAGACTTATAGGTACTACAAAGCAACTAAAAGAGAACCCAATCTATTTACCTAGTGAAGGTATGAGAGTGCCATGACTTAGCAATTGCCTCTCTCGGTTGTCACCATGGTATAAACCAAACATACCCTGGTAGATAACATCATAAAGAGGACAAGAGCATTAGTTTGACATTAAATACATTCACAAAACATTTTCTAACATTTTTGTAAAAGTAGAAAACAGTTTTCCTAACTTAGTTTGCTCACATAACACAACATCCAAAATAGGAAGCAAACCATGTTCCACATCATTTGAAAACTTAAGCAAAACAAAAGAGCTAATGTTAGGTTGCAGAGGTTTTATTTTGCAAGCATAATACAAGGGTTGCCCATCTCTACTAAAAAGAGTTGGTCAAGGGTTTTAAATAAACCGAAAAGTTTTGCTTCAACAATGCATGTCACACATAAACATTACTAACAGTAACAAATATGTATGAACAGAGACTAATAATATTTTTCCTATATAGCCAGTACTAACACAAGACTAACCCAATTGGAATCACCCAAAAACATTAAATCTACAATTTTAGGAATTTCTTTGAATCTGACTGTACAGAAAACAAGATCTGTAAGCCATAAATCGTAGAAAAATCCTAAAAATATGAGGCCACTGGCATTTGAAAGATACTTAAACAGAGATTCACACACAATTGGATTTGGGTTCAAATCATTTCTGAAACTCTCATAAATGGATTTACAAGTTTACTGCATGTTTTCACCATTTGCTTTAACTATGGAGTTGCACAACAGATAAAGGTTTGAAACTTGTTTGATATGATTAAGAAAACATTCAGTAATCCTACAGAAGTGGAATCACTCAATTAGGTTCAAAAATGGATTTTTGATGAATTAAAAGCTAACAGCCATGTCTGCAGAACATACAGAACAAGTTTAATTCATCAAAAATCATACACAAATCATAAAAATATGAGGTCTGCTGCATCTGAAAGGTATTGAATAGTTGGTTCTTACCCAGTTGGTTTCATTCAAAAATTTGTCTCCAAGCTCCTGGTTTAATTCGACAAAGTCAGATCTGACCAGATCTTGATCTGTGAACCATTTCAGTTTTAGGAGGTCAATCGAAGTGAAACCACCGCCAAAATGAAGGTATTGAAGAGGGCTTTCACCCACAGTTGAGTTTGTTCAAAAAGGTTTTGTAAAACGGAAGAAATCTAACAAACAGTGATTCTGCATGTTTGCAGAACTTTATTTACCATGCAAAATCCGTAACGAATTTGAGGATGAGACCAACGCCATGTTGTAGATCTTTTCAATACCTATCTTCAGAACTTTGAACCACTCGATTTGGATCTGCACACGAGATTTGGCGGATTTTACAAGTTCGTACCAGAATCTGAAACAGCAAGATAGCAGAAATTACTGCAAGTTTTTGGACGAACTTTGGTCAAGAGCTTCAGATCTGAGGATTGCTCAACCTTCTCCATGCTTGGACCAACATGCACCTGCATCAAGATCCAATCTTAGCAATGGAGGAAGAAGAAGAGGAGATTAATCCATCTAGGGTTGGGGAGAAGATGGAGAGGGAGTCTCTCATGGTGAGGGGAAGCTTGAGGGAGGATGGGAGCTTCATCTTGGTGGCTTTCCATGGCCATGGCCGGCCATGCAAGCAAGGGGCAGCAGCATTTCGTGGGGAAGTGGAGGAGGAGAGTGTGAGGGAGTGGAGGAAGAGAAGAAATGAAGCAAAGGGGAGGAGGTGGCCGGCTAGGGGGTTTTATAGAGGGAGAGGGGTGGCTGCCTCCTTTGTGATTGGCTAAGGTGGGTGGCTGCCCATTTAGTGATTGGGGTAGGTGGGAGGCAAGGCTTGCAAGAGAAGAACAAGAAGAGGAAGGGCTGGCCGAAAATCTTGCCATGGTCGGCTCCTTCTTGCCAAATACAAGTGAGAAATGTGAGAGGGAGACACAACATCTATGTGAGTAGATCAGAGCATGATGTTGAGGAGATAATGTCTATGAGTGACTTCGATGATGATAAGAATATTAGTATGTACATATAGATAAAAAGAAGTATGAAGGTGACATGTGCCATGAGAATAATCTCCACCACTTTGGTTGAGACCAACTTATGATGAAAGATAGTTCCCAAGGTATATTTGATGAGTAGTAGTTTTTATTTGAATTCAATATTGAAGAGATTGGGGATTGACCACATGCATCAATGCATGAGCATGTCAAGATAGATGGGATGGTGATGGTGGTTGAGACAATGGTAGAGCAAGGTTATGAGAGATGGTGAGTGAAGTATCCATATATTCACAAGGATGAATATATTGACATACATCATCAATTCATGAGGTCAAGGTGATGATGGAAAATAATAGAGGAGTGAGATAGGCATAATGAAATATAAGTTGCTCTACAAATAAGAGGTCAATTGGGAGTGATTTGAAAGTATCATAAGGTCATCCATTTGATCAAAAATTGGAGGATGGAGGGGATACAATGTGGTGGATCAGAGATGTGCATAAGATGTGCAAGTTTTGCCATTTGAAAAAGAACACATTTGAAAAGTATATGGAACACCTCAATTGTCTAGACACAATTGGGAATGAACTCAAGTGAAATGGAATCTTGAAGATGTTGGGAGAAAACTAGTTGGAACATAGGAGTTCAAAATATTCTACTTACTTTCTCAAGTAAAGTAGAGTTTTTCTCTAATTTAAAGTAAACAAGAAATGGTATAGGTACCATAAACAAGCCTTTTGTTAAAAACAAAGCAACATAGAGAGTAATGTTTTAGAAATCAGTACTGGGTAGAAATGGGATGAGAAAACAAAACCCATTTCATTTCCTTGTTTTCTTTGCAGAAATATCTTGAAAAGATTTATAAAACTAGAAGTAGTTTTGTGATCAAATCTAGAGAAGGAAAACAATAGGGGTTTGAGAAAGAGAACTAATTTAGGGAGAAGTGTTCTCAAGGGTAGATGATGGCTACAAAATGTATCCATCATCCCCACTCTTGGTTTTGTGAAGATTAAACTTGAATAAAAACAAGAGGTAAAAGTGAAGGAAGTGATCTTGAGGTTAAACATTGGATAGGGTACAATATCAAGTGAATAAATGTGCTGCAAGGATAGAATGAGACATGCAGGACGTGGAAATTGAAGAGGATGTTGCATAGATGAGATCCAGGCATTGAAGTCAACAATAACAGTTGTGGGTGCTTAGATGTCAACTGCCAAAGTCTGGACATTTTAAGCCTGTCAACACAGATGGTCGACATGGCCTCAAAACCAACAAGGATGAGTGGGTACAAGAGAAGGATGTGATGAGGGGTAGATGATCCCAAGTTTTGAATTAAGGATGATTGAGCTATCTTGTACTACAAAGAGAAAATCAAGATGGCACACTCATGTTGCCATCGAAGAAGAGTTTGATGTAGTAAAAAGGAAAACAATTCTTCCTAAGCCACACATGTGTTTTATTAGGTGAGTTGCTTGTTTAACCACCAGAGGTGTTGTTCTTTGAAGTAGCTCAGGACATAACTCAACAACAAAACAAGACAATTCTTATACCAACAGATCAAGGCAATTCATCATAACAAACAGATCAAGGCAATTCATCTCAATAAGTCTATAGAAAAAGTTTTTGTTCCCCCTGATTTTTGAAATAAGGACAACTAATCAGGGTTGCAAAAGTTGGGGTGTTACAGATCTTCCACCCTTAAAATAATCTCGTCCCGAGATTACTGAGTGTAGAACTAGAGGGATTATAAAGTTTAACCAAAGTCAGACTCCATTCTTCTGTAGACGCACCATGGTAGAGAAGGTCGTTGCTTCATCTTCTAGCAGACATGATGGATTTCTGCCGATGGCGAGCTTCATGAAGAGGTTGACTACTCCATGCCGGTGTTGGATCTGTAGTTTCTTAACGATCCTAGAGGGGGTTCAAGGCTGTGGGAGGGTTAGTGCACCCAACGGTGCTTGAGCAGGGTTGAAAATTTTTTTAGAGTTAGCCTAAATTTAGTGGAAGACGAAGTCTTCCACCCTTAAAATTGTTCACCGGGGAGGGGGCGTTAAAAACTGTAAGCTTCGGCCACGGGTCTTGTTGGGCGCTTCTTGGAGAAGTCATTGATCTCCTGTCTTGAGTTGAAAACATCTTCGGAGGGCGTTGTGTAGTCCATGGCTTCAAGAGGGTTTAGTGCATCCCACGTTTCCAACGGTGTTAGAAAGGTTTAAAATGTTCGGGTTAGCTCCAACTTTTAGTGGAAGATGGAGTCTTCCACCCTTAAGATTTTTCATCGGGTTCTCGGAAAAACTCGGAGCTTCCGCCTTGTAGTTCCGTCTCGGGGCTTCGGAAGAAGTCATCGGTCTTCCTTGTTCAGCTGAAGAATCTTCGGGGCGACGTGCAGACCACCACTTCAAGAGGCACTCCCGGTGTTAACTAAACCATAGGACGCGCAGTAAGTTAGTAAGTCGAAGAAATGCTTGGTTGGTATCCATATGAAGCAGCAACAAGGTCGTCGGAGACAATCTTCAGCTTGCGGGTCGGTGCTAACTTATACCAGTTGGTGAGCGGGTAAGTTGCACCTAGCCTTGAGTTCTTGGGGTATCTTCAGGAGCTTCACTTGAGGAGGACCAGATGAACCATGTGATGTAGCTTGTCTTTGATGCTAATGTTCTCTCATCTGGTTAGACGGTGTGTTAGAGGGTATTTTCAGGAAGGTCTCCTAGAGGTTAGCGCGGTTATACCCCCGGGTTAGACCAAGTTAGTAAGTCTCCTCGCAGAGGTGCGGTCACTCTTGAAGGTAGGGGCTTCTGCTTCGTTGGCGTGGTAGAGTCGCTCCAGCTGATCTTGAAAGTAGTCGGCGTAGATAGGGGTCTGGGTTAGTTTTTCCTGACGGTTGAAAAACAACTGCTAACTGGGTTAGAGTTAGAGCCTTCCGTTAACCTATCCAACTAACTAGCAGTTAGCAAAACGTCGGCGAGGCAAATTTTAATCCTATCATTACATGTGACACCCATACAACCATAAAAAGAGACAAAATACCACGAACAGAGGCTACTGGTATTTTTCCTAGATGCACAGTAACAAAACCAGATCAACACAATTGGAATCATTCAAAAATATTTATTTTCCAATTTTTGAGACTCAAAATACTAACCAGAAACAGTGATCAAGTATTATTTATTAAAAAAACGCACAAAAATCCTAAAAATACAAGGTCAGTGGCATCTGAAAGATAATTTCATACTGGTTCTAGTGCAATTGGAATCACATCAATCAGAGCTACCAAACTATTTTTATTAGCAAAACAGTACACTGGAAGATTTCCATTTTTAATTTCTGTTTCACAAACTTCAAACAATTAAAAAGGGCGGGGACGTCTAAATAGCAAGACATACATGCACACAGCAAACAGATACAAACACTCAAGGCAGCACACTACGGAACTACAAGCAATCATCAAACCAGACATGGTACTCTAAGTACCCAGAAATTCCTAATGCGCGGGGGTAGCTCAATCAAAGCGATTGAGTTTTGTCCTATCCATCCTATAGGTTTGGGGGCCGGTCACATATGTTGGCGTCTTCATCTTGTTGGCATCGTCTTCAACAAGGATTCTCGAAGCAGTTGGTGGTGAAGGGGCCGGGTGTTGAGTCGTTGATGCTCGAGGCGGAGGAGAAAACTGTGTAGAACTTCTTGTCTCGACATCCCGGAAACATGAGGTCTTCGAAGAGGTAGCTGTTGAGGTGCTCCCGAAGTCGAGATCTTCTCGTGGCTGGCCTAAAAATTACTAGTCAAGAAACCGAGGACTTGACCCCTGACGACTGCAAAAAGTGCAAGCCCATGGAGGAACAAGGTCAGATCTTTGACATACTTTGGTGAAAACCAGAGACATGATGTTATCATCCCTACATGAGCACGACTAAGTCGGCATCCAATCTTCAATAGCTGTTGTTGGAGATACGTGAGACTTCATAAAAGGTTGATCCATCTTCGACTTCGAGTCTCCGGTCTGAGTCGGGGACATCGTCCAATATGTAGGTTTGAAGTGGATGAGACAATAGAGCAAGAATTTTCAAACCCTTTTATAAAGCGGAGAGATAAGAATTTGGAAGCTTTGAATAAATAAGAGGAGTAGAAGCTATGCTTCCGACTAAAGAAATAATTTATTTCGCAAATAGTTTTTCCCCATGTATTTGTTTGCCTAACTAACGTCCATGCTAACTAAGGTCTCCTACAGTCAGGATAGCTCTGATACCAGCTCTGTGGGGACCCCGGACTAGCTGTCCAAAATCCCTGTTATGTATACCGTTCACGATCCCATGATCAGTGCGTCGTGAACACATAACCGAACTGATATCAAATTACACCATCCATTACAAAGCGGAATAAGAAAATTACAGCATGGTCACATAACCCATACTTACATAATAGCCTCGAAGGGCTAACTAAACATCGAGTAGCATCATCACTTCAAGCAGTCAGCAGTACCCAAGTCATCTCGCCATAACCCTACGAGCAACCGAGCGGGAAGACGTTCCTAGCTCGCATAGACGTCGTCAACTCCTTCTTCTTCGTCGATTTCCTTCAAGTCTGGCCAAGTAAATAGCCAGGGACAAAGCCGTGAGTACATTTGGAATTGTACTCGCAAACCATCCAGTAAAGATGCTAACAGAGCTAACTAAAGGAGACAAGAGAGGAAGAACAGATTCTCTTGAGGATATTGCATGTGAAAGAGAGATAGTTTCTCTTGTGGATATAGCATGTGAAAGAGAAATAGTTTCTCTTGTGGATATAGCAAGTGAAAGAGAAATATTTTCTCTGGTGGATATAGCATCCCGACATCGCAATTGATGGAGACACAAAAGTGGTACTATGACACCTTTATATCTTTATTGAAGAAGATACTTCAAAAGATAGCTATGGCATATCTATATCTTTATTGAAGAAGAGTTAGCATACCGCCATCTCAGATGATGGGGATACTAGGGAAGTCCTATGACATCTCTATATCTTTGTTAAAGAAGAGTTCCTCTACATGAAACACTAGGAAAGAGTTCCCCACTTGGTCTTATTTTTCCTCGACCATCTCCATATGGTCGACACACGCCCTTTTTCCGTACCCTTCCGGTACATCCAACACAACACTTTCTTTGCAAAGCATTTATCAAAACAAAACACAAGCCCCAGTTAAGTATGGCCATCTCAACCCGTCCATGACCGCGGACACGGCTATTCGAATAGGTTTGACTCCGCAGAGTTTGCACACCTTCCCCACAACTATCCGGATACCTATCGTGTGGGCATCCTCCCCGCATAACAACATATGCCACGACGGATACCCGGACATAACCTTTCGCCCATTTCCACCGGCACGAGTCCTTCCCCGCGGGCTTACCCCTTCCCGGCACCCCGGCAAGCATACCTCCTTTTGAGCGTATCTCCGGCGCCATGACGTGAAGACCCTCGGTAATCGTCCGGCTATCAGTTAAGACAGTGTATTGCCTCCTCCAGAGCGCAACCCGGCGTCGGAGGTCATCGTGACCCTCCCTAGAAAGTTGTGAAGGGTGCTCCTGCCAGCTTCAACAAACTACGGGCTAAGCCCCGTCCCACACCAGGGTAGCGTGGTTGCGCGATAAAAAGTTGGGACGGCGAACACTTATACGCAGTGCTCCTTTTTAGAAACCTTTCCTTTTTCCCACAATACCACGGTTGCTCAACCAACCTCCATACACCACTTTCCCAAACATCTTTATCAAGATCCTTTGCTTTCATAAACCATACACTTGGGTTAACTCACCCAAGGTTTTCATAAACATTTACAACAAGGTAAACCTTGAGGGGTTCCCAACCTATAGTTTCATGAGAAGGAACTAATACACAACACGGCCGAGATGAGGATCATCACGCCATGAGGAGTAGGTGTGAGTGGCTCAAATGGAATTATACTTGCTTAAGGTAAGCATGTATAAAGACAACATAGGGTGGGTCAAACTTTCAGATTTGTGGTACTTCGATGCAACTTGGATGGTGAAAGTTCACTACCCAACCAACATTCACAAGGGTACACGGCATACTTCTCTCAAGTTGAGAATTACACCAAGGTTCATGACTTTGATACCTCTAAATTACAAAAGTGGTGAGTGTGGTGTAAGTTACTATCTTGAGAGGGAAGATGCTCAAGTTGAGCATACAAGATAACCAAGTGGAATAGCACGGCCATAATACCATGCATCCCATAACACAAGGACAATAGTGGAGTATCAACACTAGGGAGTACCCCACTTGCAATCACACATAGATGACATAAATAGAAAGAATAACACACATAGAATTAAGGTGCTTTGGACATCAACAAATGACATCCAACTAGACACCGAATCAGAGATCAAAAGATGGCTTGCCTTGGCTTATTTGTCCCTGTACTTCTTCAACTCCATCAATATAAGAATCCCAAAAATATAAATAAAATCCTCGTCCGATTCCACTTCTTCTTCTACTCCGGAATTGTTCGCATCTATCGCCGGAAAATATAAAAGGAACACAATCAATCACATTGCTCCAAACATAACAAGCATGCAACATTCAACAATCAATAGCTAACCACTTCACTAAGGGCTAACATACAAAAGACTTATAGGTACTACAAAGCAACTAAAAGAGAACCCAATCTATTTACCTAGTGAAGGTATGAGAGTGCCATGACTTAGCAATTGCCTCTCTCGGTTGTCACCATGGTATAAACCAAACATACCCTGGTAGATAACATCATAAAGAGGACAAGAGCATTAGTTTGACATTAAATACATTCACAAAACATTTTCTAACATTTTTGTAAAAGTAGAAAACAGTTTTCCTAACTTAGTTTGCTCACATAACACAACATCCAAAATAGGAAGCAAACCATGTTCCACATCATTTGAAAACTTAAGCAAAACAAAAGAGCTAATGTTAGGTTGCAGAGGTTTTATTTTGCAAGCATAATACAAGGGTTGCCCATCTCTACTAAAAAGAGTTGGTCAAGGGTTTTAAATAAACCGAAAAGTTTTGCTTCAACAATGCATGTCACACATAAACATTACTAACAGTAACAAATATGTATGAACAGAGACTAATAATATTTTTCCTATATAGCCAGTACTAACACAAGACTAACCCAATTGGAATCACCCAAAAACATTAAATCTACAATTTTAGGAATTTCTTTGAATCTGACTGTACAGAAAACAAGATCTGTAAGCCATAAATCGTAGAAAAATCCTAAAAATATGACGCCACTGGCATTTGAAAGATACTTAAACAGAGATTCACACACAATTGGATTTGGGTTCAAATCATTTCTGAAACTCTCATAAATGGATTTACAAGTTTACTGCATGTTTTCACCATTTGCTTTAACTATGGAGTTGCACAACAGATAAAGGTTTGAAACTTGTTTGATATGATTAAGAAAACATTCAGTAATCCTACAGAAGTGGAATCACTCAATTAGGTTCAAAAATGGATTTTTGATGAATTAAAAGCTAACAGCCATGTCTGCAGAACATACAGAACAAGTTTAATTCATCAAAAATCATACACAAATCATAAAAATATGAGGTCTGCTGCATCTGAAAGGTATTGAATAGTTGGTTCTTACCCAGTTGGTTTCATTCAAAAATTTGTCTCCAAGCTCCTGGTTTAATTCGACAAAGTCAGATCTGACCAGATCTTGATCTGTGAACCATTTCAGTTTTAGGAGGTCAATCGAAGTGAAACCACCGCCAAAATGAAGGTATTGAAGAGGGCTTTCACCCACAGTTGAGTTTGTTCAAAAAGGTTTTGTAAAACGGAAGAAATCTAACAAACAGTGATTCTGCATGTTTGCAGAACTTTATTTACCATGCAAAATCCGTAACGAATTTGAGGATGAGACCAACGCCATGTTGTAGATCTTTTCAATACCTATCTTCAGAACTTTGAACCACTCGATTTGGATCTGCACACGAGATTTGGCGGATTTTACAAGTTCGTACCAGAATCTGAAACAGCAAGATAGCAGAAATTACTGCAAGTTTTTGGACGAACTTTGGTCAAGAGCTTCAGATCTGAGGATTGCTCAACCTTCTCCATGCTTGGACCAACATGCACCTGCATCAAGATCCAATCTTAGCAATGGAGGAAGAAGAAGAGGAGATTAATCCATCTAGGGTTGGGGAGAAGATGGAGAGGGAGTCTCTCATGGTGAGGGGAAGCTTGAGGGAGGATGGGAGCTTCATCTTGGTGGCTTTCCATGGCCATGGCCGGCCATGCAAGCAAGGGGCAGCAGCATTTCGTGGGGAAGTGGAGGAGGAGAGTGTGAGGGAGTGGAGGAAGAGAAGAAATGAAGCAAAGGGGAGGAGGTGGCCGGCTAGGGGGTTTTTATAGAGGGAGAGGGGTGGCTGCCTCCTTTTTTGATTGGCCAAGGTGGGTGGCTGCCCATTTAGTGATTGGGGTAGGTGGGAGGCAAGGCTTGCAAGAGAAGAACAAGAAGAGGAAGGGCTGGCCGAAAATCTTGCCATGGTCGGCTCCTTCTTGCCAAATACAAGTGAGAAATGTGAGAGGGAGACACAACATCTATGTGAGTAGATCAGAGCATGATGTTGAGGAGATAATGTCTATGAGTGACTTCGATGATGATAAGAATATTAGTATGTACATATAGATAAAAAGAAGTATGAAGGTGACATGTGCCATGAGAATAATCTCCACCACTTTGGTTGAGACCAACTTATGATGAAAGATAGTTCCCAAGGTATATTTGATGAGTAGTAGTTTTTATTTGAATTCAATATTGAAGAGATTGGGGATTGACCACATGCATCAATGCATGAGCATGTCAAGATAGATGGGATGGTGATGGTGGTTGAGACAATGGTAGAGCAAGGTTATGAGAGATGGTGAGTGAAGTATCCATATATTCACAAGGATGAATATATTGACATACATCATCAATTCATGAGGTCAAGGTGATGATGGAAAATAATAGAGGAGTGAGATAGGCATAATGAAATATAAGTTGCTCTACAAATAAGAGGTCAATTGGGAGTGATTTGAAAGTATCATAAGGTCATCCATTTGATCAAAAATTGGAGGATGGAGGGATACAATGTGGTGGATCAGAGATGTGCATAAGATGTGCAAGTTTTGCCATTTGAAAAAGAACACATTTGAAAAGTATATGGAACACCTCAATTGTCTAGACACAATTGGGAATGAACTCAAGTGAAATGGAATCTTGAAGATGTTGGGAGAAAACTAGTTGGAACATAGGAGTTCAAAATATTCTACTTACTTTCTCAAGTAAAGTAGAGTTTTTCTCTAATTTAAAGTAAACAAGAAATGGTATAGGTACCATAAACAAGCCTTTTGTTAAAAACAAAGCAACATAGAGAGTAATGTTTTAGAAATCAGTACTGGGTAGAAATGGGATGAGAAAACAAAACCCATTTCATTTCCTTGTTTTCTTTGCAGAAATATCTTGAAAAGATTTATAAAACTAGAAGTAGTTTTGTGATCAAATCTAGAGAAGGAAAACAATAGGGGTTTGAGAAAGAGAACTAATTTAGGGAGAAGTGTTCTCAAGGGTAGATGATGGCTACAAAATGTATCCATCATCCCCACTCTTGGTTTTGTGAAGATTAAACTTGAATAAAAACAAGAGGTAAAAGTGAAGGAAGTGATCTTGAGGTTAAACATTGGATAGGGTACAATATCAAGTGAATAAATGTGCTGCAAGGATAGAATGAGACATGCGGGACGTGGAAATTGAAGAGGATGTTGCATAGATGAGATCCAGGCATTGAAGTCAACAATAACAGTTGTGGGTGCTTAGATGTCAACTGCCAAAGTCTGGACATTTTAAGCCTGTCAACACAGATGGTCGACATGGCCTCAAAACCAACAAGGATGAGTGGGTACAAGAGAAGGATGTGATGAGGGGTAGATGATCCCAAGTTTTGAATTAAGGATGATTGAGCTATCTTGTACTACAAAGAGAAAATCAAGATGGCACACTCATGTTGCCATCAGAAGGAGAGTTTGATGTAGTAAAAAGGAAAACAATTCTTCCTAAGCCACACATGTGTTTTATTAGGTGAGTTGCTTGTTTAACCACCAGAGGTGTTGTTCTTTGAAGTAGCTCAGGACATAACTCAACAACAAAACAAGACAATTCTTATACCAACAGATCAAGGCAATTCATCATAACAAACAGATCAAGGCAATTCATCTCAATAAGTCTATAGAAAAAGTTTTTGTTCCCCCTGATTTTTGAAATAAGGACAACTAATCAGGGTTGCAAAAGTTGGGGTGTTACAGAATGCTTCTCGTGCATCCAAAACCTTGAGCCAAAACCCATGCCATTTGTGTCCACCATAACTACCTATTATGTGGTATTTTTCTGCCATTCCAAAGTAAATTTCTTGCGTGCTACCTTTAAAAAAATCATTCCTTGTCTTTGCAATACATAGCTCATGGGAAAGTAGCCTAAAAAACTATTGCGGTAATGAATATGTCGCTTATGTATCTTAGTTCTTATAAGTTGCTTGTTGAGCGGTAACCATGTTTTCTGGGGACGCCATCAACCTGTCACACCTTTGTTGAATATCATGTGAGTTGCTATGCATGTTCGTCTTGTCTGAAGTAAGGGAGATTTGCCATGAGTTGAAATGGTTTGAGTATGCATGTTGTTAGAGAAGAACATTGGGCCGCCAACCAAAGCCATGTATCATGGTGGAAGTTTCAGCTTGGACATTAATCCTCAGAATCTCTTATGAGAATATTATTGTTGTTGAATGCTTAAAGCATAAAAGAGGAGTCCATTATCTGTTTTCTATGTTGTCCCGGTATGGATGTCCTCAAGTTGAGATCTATCAAAATCGAGAAATCAAATGCGATTTATCTCCTTGGACCTTTGTACAGGTGGCATAGAGGTACCCTTTGTGACACTTGGTTGAAACATATGTAATGCGATGATAATCCATGGAAGTTCGAGCTAATTAGGACAAGGTGCGGGCAATATTAGTATTCGATGCATGAGGCTTGCAACTTATAGGAAGTTTTATGCATAACCCATATGAATTATTACTACCGTTGACACAATTGTTTCCATGTTTTCAATATAAAAAGCTCTAGCACATGAGTAATCCCTGCTTCCCTCTGCGAAGGGCCCTTTCTTTTACTTTATGTTGATTCAGTTTACCTACTTCTTTCTATCATAGAAGCAAACACTTGTGTCAACTGTGTGCACTGATTCTTACATGTTTACTTATTGCACTTATTATATTACTTTGTGTTGACAATTATCCATGAGATATGCATGTTGAAAGTTGAAAGCAATTGCTGAAAATTAAATATTCCTTTGTGTTGCTTCAAAGCCTCTTATTAAGAATCTATTGCTTTATGAGTTAACTCTTATGCAAGACTTTTTGATACTTGTCTTGAAAGTACTATTCATGAAAAGTTTTTGCTATATGATTCAGTTGTTTAGTCATTATCTTTTTGTTAGCAAACTATATACCATTGCTTTGAGTCACTTCATTCATCTCATATGCTTTACAATAGTGTTGATCAAGATTATGTTGGTAGCATGTCACTTCAGAAATTATTGTTTTTATCGTTTACCTACTCGAGGGCGAGTAGGAACTAAGCTTGGGGATGCTTGATACGTCTCCAACGTATCTATAATTTCTTATGTTCCATGATAGTTTTATGACAACACCAATATGTTTAAGTCATACTTTATAATGTTTTTATGCATTTTCCGGGACTAACCTATTAACAAGATGCCACAGTGCCAGTTCCTGTTTTCTGCTGTTTTTGATTTCAGAAAAGTTAGTTTACGAATATTCTCGGAATTGGACGAAACGAAAGCCCACGGTCTTATTTTCCACGGAGTCTTCCAGAACACCGAAGAGGAGACGAAGAGGGGCCACGAGGCGGCCACCCCACATGGCGGCGTGGCCCCACCTCTGGCCGCGCCGGCCTATGGGGTGGGCCCCTCGGGCGCCCCCCGACGCTGCCCCTTCACCTATTTATTCCTTCCGTCGCGAAAACCCTAGTACCGAGAGCCACGATACGAGAAAAGTTCCAGAGGCGCCGCCGCCGTCAACCCTACCTCGGGGGGTTCAGAAGATCGCCTCCGGCACCCTGCTAGAGAGGGGAATCATCACCGGAGGGCTCTACATCACCATGCCCGCCTCCGAACTGATGCGTGAGTAGTTCATCCTTGGACTACGGGTCCATAGCAGTAGCTAGATGGTTGTCTTCTCCTCTTGTGCAAAGCATGGTACGGACTATCT
>NC_061511.1:103464982-103481443 GCF_022539505.1 Lolium rigidum
CGTGGCATCTTGTTAATAGGTTAGTCCCGGAAAATGCATAAAAACATTATAAAGTATGACTAAAACATATTGGTATTGTCATAAAACTAGCATGGAACATAAGAAATTATAGATACGTTGGAGACGTATCAGCTACTAGGGAGAAAACAACGATGCTTTGTCCAAGGATAATTTTATTGTTTAGTTTACACACTTTGCTTAATGCGATAATTTGTTGCTTGCAACTTAATACTGAAAGGGGTGCGGACGCTAACCGGAAGGTGGATTATTAGTCATAGACGCAGTTGGATTATGGTCTATGTATCATGTTGTAATTCCCAAATGAATCTCATAGTAATCATCTTGTCATGTATGGTCTTTATTTTGTCAACTTCCCGGCTGTAATTTGTTCACCCAGCATGTTATTTATCTTTATGGAGAGACACCTCTAGTGAACTATGGACCCCGGTCCTTTCTTTTACACCGATAAATTCATCTACTGGAAACACCTGTTCTGTTTACTTACTACAAACATTGTTCTCTTTAATTCCACTGCAAACAAACATCTCTTTCCACACTATACAGTTAATTCTTTGTTTTTAGCAAAACCGGTGAGATTGACAACCTCACTTTAAGTTGGGGAAAAGTATTTTGGTTGTGTTGTGTGCAGGTTCCACGTTGTTGTTGACGCCGGTAGTGCGCCCTGCCAAAAGTCAGCTAACAACACCTTCAGAAGTGATTTCTTTCTCCTACTGGTCGATTCAATATTGGTTTCTTACTGATGGAAAACTTGCTACTGTTCTCATCATACCTTCCTCTTGGAGTTCCCCAACGGTGTACTCTGCACTCATCAAAGTTTTTTCTGGCGCCGTTGCCGGGGAGAAAGAGGATTTCTGCAAGGGGAGTCTCTCATCTCCAATCTCTTTACTTTGTTATTGCTTTTCTTAGTTTAGTTTACTTTGTCTTGTTTGCTTCTTTATATCAAAAACACAAAAAAAATAGTTCCTATTTTATGTTCCTTCTATGTCTAGTCTTGTTACTATGTCACCTGAGGAAATGATCTTCACTTTGAAACAAGGGAGTGAGGAGAGTTTTAAAGAAGCTTGGTCTAGAATTAATAATTCTTATGATAAAACTGAACCTAAAATGACTCTAGGCCTGCTTCTTAGTAGCTTTTACTTTGGTCTTGTTCTTTGTTATAGATATTCTTTGGACACTGTAGTAGGGGGAGATTTCCTTCATTGTGGTGGAGATCAAGCTTTTAATGCCATAAAAAAGTTGATTGCAACATATAACTCACCTAGTAATTTTGATTCATCCCTTGTGAGCATTTATGCTAGATTAAATACCCTTGAGACAAGTACAAATTGCTTAAAAGAATGTTATAATCTGCTTCGTGAAAATTATGATCATGTTTCAATAAATTCTGAACCCTCAAGTTGGCTCCCTGCAGTAAAAGTTGATATAAATGGTGAAGTTTTTTATGCTCGTTTTGATATAATGTCTGAGTTTTGTCTTATCCCTAAAGATATTTATGAGTCTTTAAATCTTTGGAAACTTCCTGAGGGCGGAGAAGAAATATCTCTTACCAATAATGTCGTTATATTACCCATTGGAGTGGCTGAAGGAGTTTATACAAGAATCCTAGGAAGGATGGTATCTACTGATTGTCTCGTTATTGAATGTGCAGGAAATTAAGGGACAAATCACACTTGGACGATCTCTGCTAAAACTCCTAGGAGCAAAAATAGATGTGGGGAAAGGCATCATGACTTTCACCTCCCAACCAGGCACTTCTCATTCTTTCCTAAGAAAAATATTAAAGGTAAGAGAGGTAGACGTAAGGCTTCTGCCATTTATGATGTTGATGCTTCTTCACTTGAAAATACTTGATGCTAGCTCTTTTTTTGCGCCTAGCTGAAAGGCGTTAAAGAAAAGCACTCTTGGGAGATAACCCATGTTTTATTTCTGTAATTTTTCTTTTGTTGAGTCTTGAAAGTTTTTACCTCTGTAATAACCTCTCCTTATCATTTTTATTTCATTTTTGTGCCAAGAATAGCCTCTAATAGGAAGAAAGTAAGATTTGGGGAAGTTGTTGTCCTGAAATAGATTTTGTGCTGTCACCAAAAAAAATCGTATTCCCAGCCAGAACGTAATTTTGAGCTGATAATTTTTGAGCATACGCCCCAGGTTATTATCTAATTTTGTTAGTTTTGGAATTTACGATTTGAGCAACAGAGGAGTTTCGAAAAAATCGATCTTTACCCGCTGTTCTGTTTTGACAGATTTCCGCCACTATTTGCATTTGCCTCTTAATCTCTTTCTTTTTGAGTTCTTTTGAGAGAAAGAGATTTTTTTAAAAGTTTCTACAGTAGCTAATGTTTTAATGGATGTTTGACATATGTTAGAACTCAAGCCAAGTGGATTTTTTATTCTGATTGCACTAAAGCTGCTAATGAGAATTGTGTGAAGTTTTGTATGAAGGAAGTTTTCAAGTGTAGGGAGAGAATAATGATGTAATGAGATGAAGTATGGACAAAATCTCAAGCTTGTGGATGCCCATGTCACCCCAAGAAATATCCAAGAGTTACAAGCGTCAAAGCTTGGGGATACCCAAGGCATTCCCTCTTCATCAACAAAATATGAGGTCATCTTTCTAGACGCTATATTTTTATTGCTTCATATGCTATGTGTTGTTCTTGGAGCATCTTTATTTTTATTTTTATTTTTATTTTCTTTGTTTGCTGTAGCATATGGTTGGACCCCAGCATATTTATTTTGGATAATGACACACTCTGTTTTAATTGCATAGAACACTCTAGTTTTCACTCCTATTGTTCTGCGAGCGTTCTCTTTTGCTA
Source organism: Lolium rigidum (assembly GCF_022539505.1). NCBI lineage: Eukaryota > Viridiplantae > Streptophyta > Magnoliopsida > Poales > Poaceae > Lolium > Lolium rigidum. The sequence continues at coordinate 103,467,823 of NC_061511.1, forward strand.
GTACTGCGTTTAGCTCTGGTTTTCCACTCGTAGTTTGTTCAGAGCTTGTTAGTTTTCTTTAGTTAGGTATTATTAACTCTCTGATCTTTATTGATTATTATCTAGGAGAGTTGTTTCAAATAAGTTGATTGGTGTTGGAGACGAGTAAAATGTTTCATGTTTATAGTGATACAAAATGTAACTTGTTCAGACTGTGGCATAGACTTTGGCATGTCATGTTGGATGTTATTTTAATCATATGCTTAGTACTTACTGTTGTAGCATGACTTGTCTCAAATAGATGAGAGTTCTTAATGTGCCATTGAAATAATCATGTGTTGTTTCCATCATACAAAGCATAATATTGTGGTATTCTCCTTTGATGCTTTATTGGGTTGACTTGGCACATGTTTACATCATGTTATGACTACAAACTAGTCACCTAAAGCCTCTATGATCATTTATTTTTTTGACTTGTAATATCATTTTATGCTTTGATTAATAATTTTTTGTCGCTATGCATGATTATGGCCATTATTGCTCTCTTAGTTGGTCGCTCCCAGTCTTTTGCTAGCCTTCACCTATACTGAGTATGAGCTCTCCTCGTGCATCCAACTCCTAGAAACCAAAGTTTGCCAATTGTGTCCACCATACCTACCAATATGTGGTATTTCGCCGCCACTCCAAAGTGAATTGCTTGTGTGCTACCTTTAAACATTCAAACATTATTACCTGTTTTGTGTTTTGTTTTAGCTCATGAGGAAGTGTTGAATGCTTTATCATCTTTTTCATGTTTATTATGGCTTCACACTTTGACTAGTGATGCGTGCAATTAACACACGTCCGTTGGGAACCCCAAGAGGAAGGTGTGATGCGTACAGAAGCAAGTTTTCCCTCAGTATGAAACCAAGGTTTATCGAACCAGTAGGAGCCAAGAAGCACGTTGAAGGTTGATGGAGGCGAAATGTAGTGCGGCGCAAAACCAGGGATTCCGGCGCCAACGTGGAACCTGCACAACACAATCAAAGTACTTTGCCCCAACGTAACAGTGAGGTTGTCAGTCTCACCGGCTTGCTGTAAACAAATGATTAACCGTATAGTGTGGAAGATGATGATTGTTTGCGAAGAACAGTAAATAACAATTGCAGTAGATTGTATTTCAGATGTAAAGAATGGACCGGGGTCCACAGTTCACTAGTGGTGTCTCTCCCATAAGATAAATAGCATGTTGGGTGAACAAATTACAGTTGGGCAATTGACAAATAAAGAAGGCATAACAATGCACATACATATATCATGATGAGTACTATGAGATTTAATCGGGGCATTACGACAAAGTACATAGACCGCTATCCGAGCATGCATCTATGCCTAAATAGTCCACTTTCAGGTTATCATCCGAACCCCTTCCGGTATTAAGTTGCAAGCAACGAGACAATTGCATTAAGTATGGTGCGTAATGTAATCAACACAAATATCCTTAGACAAAGCATCGATGTTTTATCCCTAGTGGCAACAACACATCCACAACCTTAGAACTTTCCGTCACTCGTCCCGGATTTAATGGAGGCATGAACCCACTATCGAGCATAAATACTCCCTCTTGGAGTTACAAGTATCAACTTGGCCGAGCCTCTACTAGCAACGGAGAGCATGCAAGAACATAAACAACTCATATGATAGATTGATAATCAACTTGACATAGTATTCAATATCCATCGGATCCCAACAAACACAACATGTAGGATTACAAATAGACGATCTTGATCATGATAGGCAGCTCACAAGATCTAACATGATAGCACAATTAGGAGAAGACGACCATCTAGCTACTGCTATGGACCCATAGTCCAGGGGTGAACTACTCACACATCGATCCGGAGGCGATCATGGCGATGAAGAGTCCTCCGGGAGATGATTCCCCTCTCCGGCAGGGTGCCGGAGGCGATCTCCTGATCCCCCAAGATGGGATTGGCGGCGGCGGCGTCACAGTAAGGTTTTCCATATCGTGGCTCTCGGTACAGAGGGTTTCGCGACGAAGGCTTTAAGTAGGCGGAAGGGCGGAGTCGGAGGAGTCACGGGGGACCCACACGCTAGGGCCGCGCGGGCCCAAGCCTGGCCGCGCCGCCCTAGTGTGGCGTCGCCTCGTGGCCCCACTTCGTATCTCCCTCGGTCTTCTGGAAGCTTCGTGGAAAAATAAGCCCCTGAGCGTTGATTTCGTCCAATTCCGAGAATATTTCCTTTGTAGGATTTCTGAAACCAAAAACAGCAGAAAACAGCAACTGGCTCTTCGGCATCTCGTCAATAGATTAGTGCCAGAAAATGCATAATAATGACATATAATGTGTATAAAACATGTGAGTATCATCATAAAAGTAGGATGGAACATAAGAAATTATAGATACGTTTGAGACGTATCAAGCATCCCCAAGCTTAGTTCCTACTCGCCCACGAGTAGGTAAACGATAACAATGATAATTTCTGAAGTGACATGCTATCATAATCTTGATCAATACTATTGTAAAGCATATGAGATGAATGCAGCGATTCGAAGCAATGGTAAAGACAATGATTAAACAACTGAATCATATAGCAAAGACTTTTCATGAATAGTACTTTCAAGACAAGCATCGATAAGACAATAAATTCTTAGTAGAGAGTTTTGAAGCAACACAAAGGAAGATTTAAGTTTCAGCAGTTGCTTTCAACTTCAACATGTATATCTCAGGGATAATTGTCAACACAAAGTAATATGATGAATGCAAATAAGCAAATATGTAGGAATCAATGCACACAGTTAACACAAGTGTTTGCTTCTAAGATGGAAGGAAGTAGGTAAACTGACTCAACAATAAAGTAAAAGAATGGCCCTTCGTAGAGGGAAGCAGGGATTAAATCATGTGCTAGAGCTTTTCAAGTTTTGAAATCATATAGAGAGCATAAAAAGTAAAGTTTTGAGAGGTGTTTGTTGTTGTCAACGAATGGTAATGGGTACTCTAACTACCTTATCAACCAGACTTTCAAGAGCGGCTCCCATGAAGGACGTTATTTCTACCACCATGGTAGATCATCCCTCTTCTCTTTTGTTTACACATGCATTTATTATTTATGGATGACACTCCTCCCCACCTTTCCTTTCTTAAGCCATGGCTAACCGAAAACCTGGAGTGCCTTCCAACAATCTCATACCATGGAGGAGTGTCTATATTTTTTTCTTTTTCTTTTTGCAAAATTAAGTTGCTCACTGATTGATCAGGGCAAAGCATGTGAAGAGAATTATTAATGCAAGTTAATTAATCGGGGCTGGGAACCCCATTGCCAGCTCTTTTTGCAAAATTATTGGATAAGCGGATGAGCCACTAGTCCATTGGTGAAAGTACGTCCGAAGTAAATGACAAGATCAAAAGATAAAACACCACATACTTCCTCATGAGCTATAAAACATTGACACAAATAAGAGGTAATAAATTTTGAATTGTTTAAAGGTAGCACATGAAGTATTTACTTGGAATGGCAGAAAAATACCATGTAGTAGGTAGGTATGGTGGACACAAATGGCATAGGTGTTGGCTCAAGGTTTTGGATGCACGAGAAGTATTTCCTCTCAGTACAAGGCTTTGGCTAGCAAGGTTATTTGAAGCAAACACAAGTATGAACCGGTACAGCAAAACTTACATAAGAACATATTGCAAGCATTATAAGACTCTACACTGTCTTCCTTCTTGTTCAAACACCTTAACCAGAAAATATCTAGACCTTAGAGAGACCAATCATGCAAACCAAATTTCAACAAGCTCAATGTAGTTCTTCATTAATAGGTGCAAAGTACATGATGCAAGAGCTTAAACATGATCTATATGAGCACAAAAATTTCCAAGTATCAAATTATTCAAGACATTATACCAATTACCACATGCGGCATTTTCCGTTTCCAACCATATAACAATGAATGAAGTAGTTCAACCTTCGCAATGAACATTAAGAATAAAGCTAAGAACATATGTGTTCATACGAAACAGCGGAGCGTGTCTCTCTCCCACACAAAGAATGCTAGGATCCGAGTTTATTCAAACAAAAACAAAAATAAAAGCAAACAGACGCTCCAAGTAAAGCACATACGATGTGACTGAATAAAAATATAGTTTCACTAGAGGAACCTAATAATGTTGTCGATGAAGAGGGGGATGCCTTGGGCATCCCCAAGCTTAGATGCTTGAGTTTTCTCGAAATATGCAGGGATGAACCACGGGGGCATCCCCAAGCTTAGACTTTTCACTCTTCTTGATCATATTGTATCATCCTCCTCTCTTGATCCTTGAAAACTTCCTCCACACGAAACTCAAAACAAACTCATTAGAGGGTTAGTGCATAATTGAAAATTCACATGTTCAGAGGTGACATAATCATTCTTAACACTTCTGGACATTGCACAAAGCTACTGAAAGTTAATGGAACAAAGAAATCCATCAAACATAGCAAAAGAGGCAATGCGAAATAAAAGGCAGAATCTGTCAAAACAGAACAGTCTGTAAAGACGAATTTTTCTGGGGCACTTAACTTGCTCAGATGAAAAATCTCAAATTGAATGAAAGTTGCGTACATATCTGAGGATCACGCACGTAAATTGGCAGAATTTTCTGAGTTACCTACAGACGGGGCTGCTCAATTTCGTGACAGTAAGAAATCTGTTTCTGCGCAGTAATCCAAATCTAGTATCAACCCTACTATCAAAGACTTTACTTGGCACAACAATGCAATAAAGTAAAGATAAGGAGAGGTTGCTACAGTAGTAACAACTTCCAAGACTCAAATATAAAACAAAAGTGCAGAAGTAAAATAATATATGGGTTATCTCCCAAAAAATGCTTTTCTTTAACGCCTTTCAGCTAGGCGCAGAAAGTGTGAATCAAGTATTATCGAGAGATGAAGCATTATCAGAGGAGTTTGGAGTTTTCTCAACTATTCATGGTATCTTATCTATGTAAGTTTCAGAGGCTCCTTTTTCATTACTCTTAGGCTTGCTATTCTCATCAAACAAATTTTCAGGAACAAGCCAACCATAGTTATTTTCTAGAGCTTCATGCATTCCTAGGAGCTTGCAAGGTATTGATGTCTTAATCTCCCCTCCATCATTAACATTATTAGTGTACTTTATTCTATCAATGTCCATCTTTTCAAGGGTACTAGCAAAGTTAGTGTAAGAGCCAAGCATCTTATATTTAATAAAGACTTTTCTAGCCTCTCTTGCTACACCACCAAATTCTTTAAGGAGGGTTTCTAAGACAAAATCTTTCTTTTCTCCTTCCTCCATATCAGAGAGTGTAAGAAACATATGCTGAATTATAGGATTGAGATTAACAAATTTAGTTTCCAACATGTGTACTAAAGAAGCAGCAGCAATTTCATAAGTAGGAGCAAGTTCTACCAAATGTCTATCTTCAAAATCTTCAGCTGTACTAACATGAGTGAAAAAATCTACTATATTATCTCTTCCAATTATAGACCCTCGTCCTACTGGTATGTCTTTTAGAGTGTACTTAGGAGGAAACATGATGAAATAAACAGAAGGTAAATAAAGTAAATGCAAGTAACTAATTTTTTTGTGTTTTTAATATAGAGAACGCAAACAAGATAGTAAATAAAGTAAAGCTAGCAACTATTTTTTTTGTATTTTTGATATAAGAGCAAACAAAGCAGTAAATAAAATAAAGTAAAGCAAGACAAAAACAAAGTAAAGAGATTGGAAGTGAGAGACTCCCCTTGCAGCGTGTCTTGATCTCCCCGGCAACGGCGCCAGAAAAAGTGCTTGATGCGTGCAATTAACACACGTCCGTTGAGAACCCCAAGAGGAAGGTGTGATGCGATAGAAGCAAGTTTTCCCTCAGTATGAACCAAGGTTTATCGAACCAGTAGGAGCCAAGAAGCACGTTTGAAGGTTGATGGAGGCGAAATGTAGCAGCGCAACACCAGGGATTCCGGCGCCAACGTGGAACCTACACAACACAATCAAAGTACTTTGCCCCAACGTAACAGTGAGGTTGTCAATCTCACCGGCTTGCTGTAAACAAAGGATTAACCGTATAGTGTGGAAGATGATGATTGTTTGCGAAGAACAATAAAGAACAATTGCAGTAGATTGTATTTCAGATGTAAAGAATGGACCGGGGTCCACAGTTCACTAGTGGTGTCTCTCCCATAAGATAAATAGCATGTTGGGTGAACAAATTACGGTTGGGCAATTGACAAATAAAGAAGGCATAACAATGCACATACATATATCATGATGAGTTCTATGAGATTTAATCGGGGCATTACGACAAAGTACATAGACCGCTATCCAAGCATGCATCTATGCCTAAATAGTCCACTTTCGGGTTATCATCCGAACCCCTTCCGGTATTAAGTTGCAAGCAACGAGACAATTGCATTAAGTATGGTGCGTAATGTAATCAACACAAATATCCTTAGACAAAGCATCGATGTTTTATCCCTAGTGGCAACAACACATCCACAACCTTAGAACTTTCCGTCACTCGTCCCAGATTTAATGGAGGCATGAACCCACTATCGAGCATAAATACTCCCTCTTGGAGTTACAAGTATCAACTTGGCCAGAGCCTCTACTAGCAACGGAGAGCATGCAAGAACATAAACAACTCATATGATAGATTGATAATCAACTTGACATAGTATTCAATATCCATCGGATCCCAACAAACACAACATGTAGGATTACAAATAGACGATCTTGATCATGATAGGTAGCTCACAAGATCTAACATGATAGCACAATTAGGAGAAGACGACCATCTAGCTACTGCTATGGACCCATAGTCCAGGGGTGAACTACTCACACATCGATCCGGAGGCGATCATGGCGATGAAGAGTCCTCCGAGAGATGATTCCCCTCTCCGGCAGGGTGCCGGAGGCGATCTCCTGAATCCACCGAGATGGGATTGGCGGCGGCGGCGTCACAGTAAGGTTTTCCGTATCGTGGCTCTCGGTACAGAGGGTTTCGCGACGAAGGCTTTAAGTAGGCGGAAGGGCGGAGTCGTAGGAGTCACGGGGGACCCACACGCTAGGGCCGCGCGGGCCCAAGCCTGGCCACGCCGCCCTAGTGTGGCGTCGCCTCGTGGCCCCACTTCGTATCTCCCTCGGTCTTCTGGAAGCTTCGTGGAAAAATAAGCCCCTGGGCGTTGATTTCATCCAATTCCGAGAATACTTCCTTTGTAGGATTTCTGAAACCAAAAACAGCAGAAAACAGCAACTGGCTCTTCGGCATCTCATCAATAGGTTAGTGCCGGAAAATGCATAATAATGACATATAATGTGTATAAAACATGTGAGTATCATCATAAAAGTAGCATGGAACATAAGAAATTATAGATACTTTTGAGACGTATCAACTAGCATGCACAATGTTCTGGTCCTTAATTTTGCAAAAGAGCAGGCACGGGTGCCCACCCACTAAATATAAATTGAACCAATAATCTAAATCTCCTAACACTATGTACTTGAGAAATCATGAACTTAGCTTGTTTAAACAAAGGAGAAGAGGAACTTTATTGTTCCCTCTATGGAAGCTCCTCTTGAAGCCATTAAACATGAAAGGATGATAGATCATTTGATGCCACTCGTTGACATAGACATACATACCTCTCAAAATATATTTCCAACACCTCTATTTCATTCAAAATAAAAATCTCTAGCACATGAGTAATCCTGCTTCCTTCTGCGCAGGGCCTTTCTTTTACTTTTTATGTTGAGTCTTCATCTTCTTACTTTATGCACCAATTAAGAGAGCATAGTTGTCATTCTGAGTATAATATGCATAGTCCCAAAATTTATTATTGATTAATTCATGATTATGTTATTGCTTTTTCTCAAATTATTTGTATCTAGTCACCCTTTGAACTTTAAAGGTGTCCTAGCATTTATGTTTTTCTACTTCATAAAGGACAAGCTGAGTACCAATTTGCTATGTTTTCTCTATGCTAAAAAACAAACAGTTGCTTTCAGTGCACAATTATTCATGATCCTTTATTTGAGTTACTTCTCATGTTGTAACATAGTTGCTAAGTTCTATTGTTAGAATTATATCTATCATGCCTATGTTTAGAGTACTTTGATCCTAGCTCACAATGCTTTTACAATAACTTGATCAAGATCGTGTTGGCTTCATGTCACCTAAAAAATATTTTTGTTATCACTTACCTACTCGAGGACGAGCAGAAGTTAAGCTTGGGGATGCTGATACATTGAAAACGTATCTATAATTTTTGATGCTCCATGCTTGTTTTACACCAATTTCTATATGTTTTTTACACTTCGTTGCACTTTTATACATTTTCCAGAACAAACCTATTGACAAGATGCCACAGTGCCAGTTCCTGTTTTCTGCTGTTTTGTATTTTAGAATAGTTGTAAAAGAAATATTCTCGGAATTGGACGAAACAAAAGCCGAAGTTCCTATTTTACTGTGATGAAGACGGAGTCCGGAGGAGAGACGAAGATGTTCCAGGAGGCGGCCACACCTGCCCTAGGCGCGAGCCACCCCCTGGCCGCGCCTAGGGGTGGTGTGGGCCCCTCGGGCACCCACCAGCCTCGCCCTTCCGCCTATTTATTCACCTGTTCGGGAAAAACCTAAATACCCGAGCCTCAATCCACGAAAAGTTCCATCGCGGCCATCATCAGCGAACCTAGCTCTGGAGGTTCTTAAGCTCTTCTCGGCACCCTGCTGGAGAGGGAGATCATTAACGGAGGCGTCTGCATCGCCATGCCCGCCTCCGAAGTGATGCGTGAGTAGTTCATCTCTGGACCACGGGTCCATAGCAGTAGCTAGATGGTTTGTCTTCTCCAATTTATGCTTCATGTTTAGATCTTGTCAGCTACCTATCATGATCAAGATCATCTTTATGTAATGCTATATATTGTGTTTGCTGGGATCCGATGAATATTGAATACATTTATTATATACTTGTCATATGTTATTTGTAATCTTGCATGCTCTCCGTTGCTAGTAGATGGCTTGTGACTCCAAGAGGGACTACTTATGCTCGATAGTGGGTTCATGCCTGAGTGACAATAACTTATAGGATTGTAGATGTGTTGTTGCTACTAGGGAGAAAACAACAATGCTTTGTCTAAGGATAATTCTTTTGTTTACTTTACACACTTTGCTTAATGCGATAATCTGTTGCTTGCAACTTAATACTGAAAGGGGCGTGGACACTAACCGGAAGGTGGATTATTAGTCATAGACGCAGTTGGATTACGGTATATATATCATGTTGTAATTCCCAAATGAATCTCATAGTAATCATCTTGTCATGTATGGTCTTTATTCTGTGAATTGCCCAGCTGTAATTTGTTCACCCAGCATGTTATTTATCTTTATGGATAGACACCTCTAGTGAACTGTGGACCCCGGTCCTTTCTTTTACACTGATAAATTCATGTACTTCAAACACATGTTCTGTTGACTTACTGCAAACATTGTTCTCTTTAATTCCACTGCAAACAAATATCTCTTTCCACACTATACGGTTAATCCTTTGTTTTTAGCAAAAACTAGTGAGATTGACAACCTCACTGTAAGTTGGGGCAAAGTATTTTGGTTGTGTTGTGTGCAGGTTCAACGTTGTTGCTGACGCCGGTAGTGTGCCCTGCCAAAAGTCAGCTAGCAACACCTTCAGAAGTGATTTCTTTCTCCTACTGGTCGATTCAACCTTGATTTCTTACTGAGGGTAAACTTGCTACTGGGCTCATCATACCTTTCTCTTGGGGTTCCCCAGTGGTGTGCTCTGCACTCATCAACCCGAGAAACAAGTTTTGCTCGCCAAGACTCGATGCGAGATTATATCGGTAGAGGGGTGTTTATATTGACGGTTTTTATGTAAAAAAAAAAGAGTTTGAGTCGAAAACAAGGAGAAAAGGAAGTCTAAGGCGCGAACGACCTTGGGTGGCGCGCCCAACAAGTTAGGGCGCGCCACCTGGGCTCTTTTGCCCCTCGTGACTCCGTTTCGCCCAAATCTTTCGTGAAGCTTCGTTATTTTGCAAAAAAGTAACTATCCTAAAGTATGAAAAGATTCTGAGATCGCTACGTACCAGTTCTTGCTTTTTTTGGTTTCTGGTGTCTGTAAGAGGGAAATTCTCGGCGATGATAGCTTCCGGAGTCCGGATATGTAACTCTTCCACATTCCCTATGTACTTTTCTCCTACAATATAATGTTTAAGATGTTGTCCAGTAACAACATGAGGTTTACCTTTCTAAACTCCATGGAGACGGATGGCTCCGCAGTGATCCACCTCCTGTACAACCAATGGACCCTGCCATCTCGATGCCAATTTTCCTGCAGAGAATTTGAAACGAGAGTTGAACAATAACATTTGGTCTCCTACTTTGAATTCCCTCCTCTTTATCTTTTTGTCATGCCAAATTTAACCTTTTCTTTAAACAGTGTAGCACTTTCATAAGCTTCATTTTTCCATTAAAAGTTTATGTCTAGGATTCTCTTTTCTCCTGCAGTTTTAAAATCAAAGTTAAGCTCCTTGACGGCCCACCTAGCTTTGATTTCTAACTCTACAGGTAAATAACATGCTTTTCCATAGACCATTCTATAAGGAGGCATTCCCATAGAATTTTTAAAAGCAGTTCTATAAGCCCATAATGCTTCATTGATTTTAGTTGGCCAATCAGATCTAGACTTATTGACTGTCTTTTCCAATATAAGCTTTAATTCCCTATTGCTCAATTCAACTTGACCACTAGTTTGTGGATGATATGGAGATGCTACTCTATGATTAACACCATATTTAGCCAAGATTTTTCTAAAAACTTGATGAATAAAGTGAGAAGCACCGTCAGTAATTAAAAATCTAGGTACTCCAAACCTAGGAAGAATGATGTACTTCAACATCTTCATTGCAGTAGCATGGTCAACACTCTTTGTCGGTATTGCTTCCAACCACTTAGTAACATTATCAACTACAACCAAAATGTGAGTATGCTGCGATTTGGAGGCAGGAAATGGCCTCATAAAGTCAAATCCGCACACATCAAATGGTTCAAGATGCAGTGTATAATTCATATGCATTTCATTTCTCTTACCAATTAATGTTTCCAACGCCTTGACATTTATCACAAGCTTGAACATAAGTAGCACAATCTTTAAATAAAGTAGGCTAATAAAAACCAGATTGCAATACCTTTGTAGCTGTGCGATCTCCCGCGTGGTGGCCTCCATAAGGACTGTCATGATAGTCTTTTATAATGCTTTCCCGTTCAAACTCAGGTAAACATCGTCTAATAATACCATAAACACCCTTCTTATAAAGAAAAGGATCATCCCAAAAGTAATGTGTAAGATCATAGAAGAATTTCTTTGTTTGTTGACAGGTAAAATGAGGTGGCATAACATTCCCAACAATAAAATTAGCATAATCAGCTAACCATGGGGAAGCTACTCTTGCACTAGACACATTAGTATTTGCAAATTTTTCATTAGCAAAGCTATCAGTAATAGGGGTTGGATCATCCGGAATATTTTCCATTCTAGACAAATGATCAGCTACAGGATTATCCTCACCCTTTCTATCAAAAATATGTAAATCAAAATTTTGCAATAATAAAACCCATCTAATGAGCCTAGGCATAGCATCTTTCTTATTCATAAGATATTTAATAACAGAATGATCAGAGTGCACAATAACTTTAGAATCTACTATGTATGGTCTAAACTTATCACAAGCAAAGATCGCAACTAGAAATTCTTTTTCAGTTGTAGAATAATTTCTTTGGGTGCCATCAAGAGTATTACTAGCGTAATATATAACATTAAGTTTCTTATTAACTCTTTGTTCGAAGACAGCACCTACCGCATAATCACTTGCATCACACGTAATTTCAAAAGGTAAATTCCAGTTAGGTGGTTGAATTGTAGGAGCACTAATTAAAGCATTCTTTAAAACATTGAAAGACTCCACACTATCATCAGTAAATAAAATGGAACATCCTTTTGCAAAGGATTAGCAAGAGGCTTCGATATTTCAGAAAAGTCCTTAATGAATATTCGATAAAACCCAGCATGCCTGATACGTCTCCAACGTACCTATAATTTCTGATGTTCCATGCTTGTTTTATGACAATACTTACATGTTTTGCTTGCACTTTATAATGTTTTTATGCGTTTTCCGGAACTAACCTATTAAAAAGATGCCACAGTGCCAGTTCCTATTTTCTGTTGTTTTTGGTTCCAGAAAGGCTGTTCGGGCAATATTCTCGGAATTCGACGAAACGAAGACCAAAGATCATAATTCACCGAGATGGACCAGGACACCGAAGGGGAGTCAGAGGGGAGGCCTGGGGCCCCCACACCATAGGGCCGCGCGGGCCAGCCCCTGGCCGCGCCGGCCTATGGGGAGGGCACCCTGTTGCCCCTCCTACGCCGCCTCTTCGCCTATATAAGCCCTTTCGACCTAAAAACTCGATACCGATTGACGAAACTCCAGAAAGACTCCAGGGGCGCCGCCACCATCGCGAAACTCCAATTCGGGGGACAGAAGTCTCTGTTCCGGCTGCCACCGGCTGGTAGGACAAAAGATGTTGTGCAAGTTTCTCATTGCGAGCACGTACGACTATAATTGGAACACATGCATATTGATTGCTTTGTACTTAGACACCGTTTTATTATTATCTGCAAATGCCCTGCTTGATTGTTACATGAGTTTCTCTCATCCATGCAACACCCGTTATCCGTCCCCGTGCCTACAGTATTTGAATCCTGCTGTTTACTATAATCACTACTGCTGTCTCTGTTACTCTGCTGCTGTTATTTCACTACTGCTACCGCTATAAAGCTGTTACTATCGATAAACTCTTGCGAGCAAGTCCGTTTCCAGTGCAGCTGAATTGACAACTCCGTTGTTAAGGCTTTCAAGTATTCTTTGTCTCCCCTTGTGTCGAATCAATAAATTGGGTTTTACTACCCACGAAGACTGCTGCGATCCCCTATACTTGTGGGTTATCAAGACTGTTTTCTGGCGCCGTTGCCGGGGAGGCATAGCTCTACTCATAAGTTCACCTGGGGAGTACACTCCACCTCTCTCTCTGTTTTACTTTATTTTGTTTTACTTAGTTTACTTCTGTCTAGTTTATTTGTGCTTAGTTTATTTCTGTCTAGTTTTATTTTGCCTAGTTTACTTTTGTCTTGTTTTATTTTTCTTATATACCCAAAAATCCATAAAAAAATTGAAAAACCTTAAAATTAAAAACTGCTATTATGGGAGAACCTACAACCTATTTGGAGCTGATTGAATTATATAATAATTATAGAGAATCAAGAACGGGAAAAGTTATGAGTGCTGTGATAGAAAAATTGAATACAATTGCTAAAATCTTGCTTAAACGCCATGATATAAACTGTTGCTCTAAACAGGATACTAAACATCTTAAATTTCAATGTGGCTTTAGTGAGGAAGCTTTAATTAAGAACTATAATTGGAATAACTATATTCATTTTGGGTTCGAAGAGGTAGAACAATTTGTCATATTTATGGGAGCCTCTGAGATAGAATCCTTCATTGCTAAAATTATGAAACTTGTGTTGTGTTGGGGGGATGACCCCCGGTATGCCAAAGGCA